>NC_133618.1:663773147-664053147 GCF_048593235.1 Sminthopsis crassicaudata
GGATTTCCACTCTAAGGAGAGGACACGGACAAGACTTTGTATCCAGAAGAAACAAAAAGACTAAATAGAAATAGCTAGCCACAAGCTAAGTGGCCATAATGCCTGGGATCAGGAGCATTTCTCCTCATTAGTTCAAATCCAGCCTCAGACACTTCCTAGCTGTGTGACTCTGGGCAAGTCATTTACTCCTGTTTGCCTCAGTTTCCTCACCTGTAAAAATGCCTGGAGAAGGAAATGGCAAAAATTGCAGTATCTTTGCCAAGAAAACTCCAAAATGTGGTCATGGAAAGTCAGAAGACTGAACATGGCTGAAAAACAGACAGGCTAGTTTGAGAGGGAGAGACGAGCATTTGAGGGGTGAGGAGACAGTGTCTGAGCTGAGGCTCGGAGGAAGGCATCATGGGCCAAAGGCAGGAGTCAGTTCTCTGTCCCTAGCCCATATGTCTCTCTTCCCTTTACATTGATGGGTGGGGGACAAGGGGAAGCCAAAGGGGATGAGACCAGAGCTGTCAGAGCGTTGATTCAGAACTAGAAGGGAACCTAGGGATTAAAACTCCCTTATATTACAGAGTAAGTGAAATCCACGCTTGTCCAAGGTCACCGCCATATCTATCAGGTATGGGAGCCAGGATTTCCAACCCCCAACACATATGGGCACACGCACATCACTCGTAGTATGAGATTGGAGGCTGGCCTTGGGATTTCTTCGGGGAGCTCTCAGGTTAGGAAACTCCCCCTCCCGATGTAGGCTAGCCCATCCTCAGCAACATTTAGTTTTAGACACTTGCCTAGAGCACACACATGTCTCAGGGATTGTAAAATGTTTATCGTTCATATTTTTTGGTGATCACAGCGCTGCAAAAACCCCCTTAAAACTCATTAAGAACCAGTTCTAAAAGGGGTCCTTTCCCTCAGTTTCCTTATCTGTAAAATGGGGGCATTGGACCACAGATGGCCTCTGAGGTCTTTTCCAGGTCTATTTTTGTGATTCAACGAGCCTCTAAGGATTCCCTGTGAAACCCTTCCAAAAAGCTGACCTGGAGCATTGACTGGGGCTGTTTATCTGTCCTTGAGTGGGTTCCCTCTCGCTGATGAATGGAGAGAGTTGGGAAAGTCAGCTGGCAAAAGCTTGATAACAATCCTTTGGTTCCAGGATGTTTCCCCTCATCCTCAATGCCAAGTACTCCTCATTGAGCAATGGGCGTCCTTGAGGGGCAGGACGGGGCTTCCTGTTTGCGGTTGGATCTTTCCAGCTTTACCTAATTTCAACTTTGAAAACAATGGGAAATCGCCTGCTGTCCGGGCCAGGCCTGCCGTCTTTGTCGTGTGTGAACGTTCTGCCCTTATTTGCTTGTTTGTTTAATTTTTAATTCTTGAGAACAGAACACTAACTTTTCAGATTAGCCTGTTCATCTCATCTGGGGAGCTCATCAAGCAATGGGAGTGAGTGGTCATGGAGAGACAGGGGCCATGGTGACTTGTGGGAGGGAGAGATGATTAATTCAATTAACTCACCAAGAATAGAAATGGATATCTTTGAGGGCAATCAGAGGGCCTGACCTGGAGCCTGGCTCCACCCCACACTGCCTACTAAATCTTGGGCAATCCACTTCACTTCTATGAACCTCCTCATCCCTACCATGAAGGTTTATTTTAGATAATCCTAAAGTTCCTCCCATCTCTCCATCTGTGATCCTGTGAGTCTATTTATTAAACCCAATCCAAGGGGATACAAAGGCAAAAAAAAAAGAAAACCCCTGCCTTCAAGGTCTGTGACCCTGTGACTCTATTTAGTAAGCATGATTTAAAATCCCAGGGGATACAAAGGCAAAAAAGAAAACCCCTGCCTTCAAGGAATTCGCATTCTGCTGGGGAGATGTATTGTAGAAGGAGATGCCCTTTCCAACGTATCAGCCGGTAGAATGTGGGCAAGAGAGTTAGCCTTGGTCAGGAAGATGGAGACTTGAGGTCTGCTTCTCCTACAGTGGTACCCAGCCAACCACTCATGGCTTGATCCTCCAGACAGTTCTCCCATTCCATGAGTTGCAGAACTGGCGGGAACCTGCATGAGCAGGAAGTCAGCGGTCCAGTCTCATTCCAAACATTTCAGGAGCAGGCCCTTCCTGGAGGGCAGGGACATTTTCACTTCTGCTCCCACACAGAACAGCTCGGACTACAGTAGGTACTCATTAAGGGCAGGCAGAATTGATTTGGGTTGAAATAAATACAAAGTAAGTTGGAAGAGGGAGAGGGCACTATGGTTCTGAGGGCCATCCCTGAAATACCCTCCATGAGCGACTCACGTAGCCACTTCTCCTATCTGAGTTTCAGTTTCTTCCTCTGCAGAGTGGGGATAATAATAGTTCTTAATAATACAGTTAATATATTATTAATATACATATAATTAATATATATTATTAATTTAATATATAATTATACATTTTTATATTATATATAAATATAATTACATCTATTATATAATATATAATAAACATTAATTTAAATTAATATATATACATTAATATATACAATTAATATATATACAGATAATAATACAGTTGTTTTCTTCAAAGGGTTGTTGGGAGGGTGGAACAAGAGCATTTGTGCATGTGACTTCTTATGCCTTAGGAATTACAGGAAGGGACCCCCAGAGTGACTTCTTTCAGGTCCCGAAAAGAATGAGGAGACGCCAATGCAGGGACCTCTGCCTCCTGCTCAGTGGCCCTGACCTCCCCCTGTATGGGAAGTGCAGGTGCCCAGAATGCCAGGGAGCCTGGAAATTGACAAGTTGGCAGAGAGCTCCTGGTGATCTAGTGCCAGAGCAATCCTTGTTGGGGCGCTGATCTTGTGCCAGGCCTTGCTCCTGATCTGCTCAGGCCATCTGCCTTGGGGGAGCATTTGTTTACAGGGCTCTGCCTGCGGGGCTTGGTGGCTCACCAGCTGCTCCTGCCACTTAAAGTCTCCCTCTCCCCTTTAAGGCGCACTAGGTCACATCCACATTCACTTCAGGGACCCACTTTCTGACCACCTTCCATCCATCCCCTGTCAAAGCCCTTGCCCCAGTTTTGGGTCCATTGCATTACGGAAAGGCACAGTTAGCCCCCGGGAGCTGACTTACCGCACTCCTGACTTCCCCTTGTGAGCTGACTCTGTTCCAGACCTTCCTCTGGACACGGCTCTGACACTTAATACAAAGCATCTGAGAAGCGATTGTGGATGTCACCTAGTTTCACCCCATCCTTGTCCCCTTCCTTGTCCGTGAGCCGCAGCTAGGTGGCCCTGCGGATAAAGAGCCTGAGCTCAAAATCAGGAGGATTTGAGTCCAAATAGGGCTTTGCAGGTTAGCTGTGTGACCCTGACAAAGGCATTAAATTGTTCTTTCATTTTCTTCATCTGTAAAATGGGAATAATAATAGCATTTATTTTCCAAGGTTGTTGTAAGGACAAAATGAGGTTTGAAAAGTGCCTTGCAAACCTAAAAGTGCTATAATTGTTTTCAGATGAAAAAATGAAGCCCGGAGAGGCCATAGTAACTAAGGCAGGATTAAAATAATAGAATTCTAAGCTATAGCTGGGAGGCTCCTCTGAGGCGTCCAACCCAAGCCTCTCATCTGACTGAGGGTATGGAGTCCCAGGGAGGGTAAGGTACTTATCCAATGTCACACAGCACCAGAGGCAGCTTTCAAATTCACTCCTCTGACTCTGCATCCGGGATTCTCTGCTCCAAGTTGTAAAGAAATCTGCCTAGTGACTAAATCCACTAAAGTTAGTATGAAAATGGTAGTTTTATATAGTTAAACCAATTCTTTTTTTAATTTATTTTTTAAAAATGTATTTATTTATTTGCAAAGCATGTACATGGGTAATTTTTCCAACATTGATCCTTGCAAAACCTTTTGTTGCAAATTTTCCTCTCCTTCCTCCCTTCCCCTCCCCTAGCTGTCAGGTAATCCAGTACATGTTAAATCCAATATATGTATCCATATTTATACAGTATCTTGCTGCACAGGAAAAATCAGATCAAGAAGGAAGGAAAAGAAAAACTGAGAAAGAAAACACAATGCAAGCAAATAACAGAGAGAGTGAGAATGCTACGTTGTGGTCCACACTGTTTCATGGTCCACACTGTTTCCATGTTTCTCTCTCTGGGTGTAGATGGCTCTCTCCATCGCTGAACAATTGGAACTGAGTTAAACCAATTCTTGAGGAAGCTGGGATAAGGAAGAGTTTGGGGCCAGTCTTGGCGCCGAAAGCCATAAGTGCGTTCCAGCTCTGCCAGTGTGGGAGACTTGCTCAACCACAGAGAAATCACTGATTTGTCACTGATAGACATCCCTGATGTCTCTAATAAGGAGCTCGCCCTGGATGGTTTCTGAGGAAAATCCCAGATCTAAGATTCTGTGACTACCAGCTTTCCATGATGATCTTTCTGTCCTTTCAAGAGCTGCATATGTTGGGGAGAATGTATAATCAAGGGAAATGGCCTAGCAGTGAAGAAAGGGTCCAAGGATTTAAAACCGCAACCAAATGTCATCCACTTTTATCATCATGAGGGGCAACTGATTCCCAGCATCCCATGCAGATAGTGGCTTAAATTTCTCTAATTGATCAGTTCAATTTCCTTTCTTTTTTAGGCAAATCTATTTTTGGTGAATTCTAGAAGGAGCCACAGCATTTAACTTGTGTTAGATCTGTGGCATAATATCATTTAAGCCTCTTGGGAAAGGCTTATGGAAGATCTAGTAAAATGTCACACTGGAGGGTTTGCAATTTGCTTTACTGGAGGGAGTTCTCATACCAACTGATCCATTGATTAATCATTTTTTGGAGGCAATTGGAATTAAGTGACTTGCCCAAGGTCACACAGCTACTAAGTGTCTGAGGCAGGATCTGAATTCAGGAGCTCCTGATTCGAGGGCTGGTGCTCTACCCACTGTGCCATCTAGCTATGCTTAACCATTTATTAAGCATCTACTATGGGCCAGGCACAATGCTAGGCATTGGGCATGATACAAAGATCAACACGGGGCAGCCCCTCTTCTCAGCACTTCCTTTTTCCTGTGGGGTTTGACATGTGGTCTCAGATAAGAAACTACTGGAAAGATACAAAATAAAAGTAAATAAACTTTGATGGAAACGCAATTTAAAAAACTGAGGAGAACAAGGACAGCATCTTGAAAGATGGGGAGCTTAAGCTGATCTTTGAAAGGATCCAGGGAATCTGGTTTGGAAATGAAGAGGAAGAGTGTTCCAATATGGGGTCAGCCTGTATGCAAAGTCACTGAAGTGAGAAATGGATCTTATTGTCTAGGAGGAACAGCAAGCTTGATAGTTTGATGTAGAGTTTATAGGGGGAAATCATATGTAGCCACCATGAAAAGAAAGGTCAGCCAGAACCAGACTATGAAAGGCTTATATGTCAAGCAAATGAGCTTGCATTTTAACCTGAAGGTAATAGGGAGTCACTGAAGTTTATATCCAGAGGAGAGACATGGTCAGACTTGAATATGAAGGAGATCAGTCTGTCAGCTCTATGGAAAATGTATTTAGAGAAAAAGGAACACCAATTGGAAGCTGATCACCATAGTTCAGAGCGGGTAGGTGATAAGGTCTTGGATTAGGGAAATATATAATCCTGTATTCTAAAAAACTATCCTTTGAAAACCTTTCTACTAAATTAAAAATTCCATGTGGATTAGCTAATTTGGGGCAATTCCCATAGCTTTTTTTGACTCAGTTTCCTTACAGATGGATAATAAAACTAGCAGTAAACTGGCACTTACATAGTACTTTT
Organism: Sminthopsis crassicaudata; assembly: GCF_048593235.1. NCBI lineage: Eukaryota > Metazoa > Chordata > Mammalia > Dasyuromorphia > Dasyuridae > Sminthopsis > Sminthopsis crassicaudata. The sequence continues at coordinate 663,778,942 of NC_133618.1, forward strand.
GATGTATTAGATACTGTGCTATACCCTCTACAATTGCAATCTTCACAACAGCCCTTGGAGGGGGTATTGTATTGTCTCCATCTTATGGGGTAACATAGCTAATAAATATCTGCAGCAGTATTTGTACTCTGATCATCCAGGCCCAATACTCTCTCCATTGCATCACTTTGTTACCTCAGAATTATATAGAATGAGAGGACTGGCCCACATGGCCCTCCAGTCCACCTCAAGCCCTATGATCTGATGAATTCAGCACCCTCTTCCCATTTGTCCTACTCTAATGCCTAGGGAAGGAAACTCTACTTTTATGCAAAACTCTGTTCAAGAACCACCTTCCACTCAAGGCCTTTCCTGATTCCCTCATTCTCCAGTGTTTACTCCACAAAATTACAGAATATTTACTTAGTATGTTCTTATGCATCTTCACGTTATTTCTGTTGACCAAATGTAATCTCTTTGAGGGCAGGGATAGATCCCCTTTTGTCTTTGTTGCTGGTTTTTCCCTCAAAAGTATTTTATTTTTCCAAGTATACATAAAAATAGTTTTCATCCTTCACTTTTTTAAAACTTTATTTTACAATTTCTTCTCTCTCCCTCTCTTACTTCCCCCTTTCCCCAAAATAGCAGGCAATCTGATATAAGTTAGATATGTGCAGTAATCCTTTTAAGCATATTACCGTGTTTGTCATGTTATACAAAAAAAAAAAAAAAAAAATTCAGTCTAAAAAGAAAAAAAAAAACATGAAAGGGAAAAAAAGCAAACAAAAAGGTGAAAACACTATGCTTGGATCCTTACTCAGCCTCCATAGTTCTCTCTCTGGATGCAGATGATATTTTCCATTCCAAGTCTATTGGATTCTTTGTGGTTTTGTATATCTATCACAGCCTTGGCACATGGTGGTCACTTAGTAATTGTTGATATATAGACGAGGAGAGTCCAGTGAGCAGCAGTAGTCTGGTGAAAGGTCTCAGTGGATCATGTTAGGAAGGTAGGTTACGAGAATTGAGCGTGTTTGGCCCAGAGGAGAGAAAGTATGTGTGCTCCAAGGTAGCGGTCTTCAAGAATTTGGCAAAGCAATCACTTAGAAGGGAGTTTGATAAGTTTCTGTTTGATTCCAGATAGATTGACAGAGTGAGCATTTATTAAGCCTTTATTCTGTGCCAGGTTTTGGGCAGATAGATGGCACTCCAATGTCAAGAGTCCCAGACCTGAAGTCAAAATGACTTATCTTCCTGAGTTCAAATCTGGCTTCAGACATTAGCAAATCAAGTCATTTTACTCTGCCTCAGTTTCCTCATCTGTAAAATGAACTGAAAAAGGAACTAGCTAACCACTTCAGTATCTTTGCCAAAAAAAAAAAAAATACGTGACAGACAATCAAGCACAAGAGCAATGTATAGAATTTTTAAAGAGATAAAAAAAAAAGCTTTGGAAAAATGTCAGAAAGAAATTCCTAACAGTTTACAGAGTCACAGAAATTTGTTGTAATTTATTTGTTTTAATTCATATTGTTCAATAGTAGAATTAGCTGTCTGGGGAGATAGTGAGTTCTTCATCTGAAAATCCTCAGACAGAGGCTGAATAATCATTTATTTCCTATCTTGTATTAGAAATTATCTTTTAGATTTCTGATTCTGAGATTCTGTAATCATGTGATTCTATGAAATGAATAAAATTATGTATTTATATATAGGAAAAAATATATATATGATGTATATATATATGTATGCATATATATGTATTTATATTCCCCATTTTTTTTCCCTGAGGCTGGGGTTAAGTGACTTGCCCAGGGTCACACAGCTAGGAAGTGTTAAGTGTCTGAGACCAGATTTGAACTCGGGTCCTCCTGAATTCAAGGCTGGTGCTCTATCCACTGCGCCACCTAGCTGCCCCCCATTTTTTGTTTTTATAAATAATCTTTAGCTAGGCAAAATTTAATATTTCAATTAATTTCTGTGGCCCTCCCTTCATTTTACCAATGTGGGTGCTGACTCCAATGGTACTGTTTACGACCCATCCACACTCCTATAGGGCCCACACCATCTAAAGAAGATCTGCCTTGTTTTTCCGTGACACTTCTTCACCCACAAAACCTGCTTCCAGCTCCAACAGTTCTGTGAAAGAAATGTGATACTTACAAGTGTCCCTGATAGTCAAAGCGAACCATATTGATTCTTCCTTCTGCAGCTAATTTGTTCACACAGGAACCTGGGGGAACATTCAACTCAATCCATTCCAATTCACTGAAAATTTATCAAGCACCTATTATGCATCGGGCACTGTTGCTGGGAGCATTCTTGCCATCAAGAACTTTATGTTTTACTGGAATATACAACATTCACATGGATAAGAGAATACAATGTAATTTGAGGAGAGAAAGCTCCAACAATAAAGGAAAAATCAGGAAAGCCTTTCTGGAGCAGGTGACACATGAGAAGCTAAGGAGTTTTAGAAGCAGAAGACAGGGAGGAAGGAATACCAGTCATGTAGGACAGCTTGTACAAAATCATGGAGGCAAGAGACAAAATTGGTCAAATGTGTGTTGGGCAAGATGGCAGCCTCTCAGGTCCTTTTGTACTGTGAGATTCCCAGATTCTGTGAAAAGTCATCTTCCTAGTCCAACAAAGTCAGCTGGGAAAGGTAGATTGAGTTTCTTCGGTTTCTTTTGTCAGTTTGGGATATTTTCAGTGCTCATTTAGACAAACAAATACGTGTATGAGAACACTTAGTGATAGACTACCTGCTTTCCATCTTCATAGTTTATTAAAAACATGGGGGAGAACATTGTCATCTTTCTAGTTATTAGAAACTAACAGAAAAGCATCAGTTCATAAGATTTAGAGCTAGAAGAGACTTTGGAAATCTAGCCCAACCTGCTTATTTTTACAGATGAGGAAACTGAGGTCCAAAGAGACAGAGTACCAGGTTCAAACCTAGGCTTGTCTGACTTCAAATAGAAAGGTCTCTGCTTGAGATGACTTTGTTAAAAATAAAAAAAAGTGTCTTGTATCCCTTGTAATAGTGATCTGTAAATGTTTCAGAGGGAAGATAGTAAAAAAAATTAAACACATTCACATCAAGACTTCCCAGAGCCCTCATCCAGAGGCTAGAGGTGTTCGGGGAAACTGCAAAAGTCAGTGTTGGCCAGGTTCTTCCAGGCTGACAAAGCCTTGAACATTCTACAAAAATGGCAAACTGCTTTCTGAAGCTTGTTACTGGGAATGGAAAATGAAAAAGGTAAAGGGGAGAGAATGGAAGGGAGATTTCTGTCATCTAAACATTAATGTAAATTTATTTTTTTACAATAGAATTCAAAACAATCATACGTGTTTCATAAATTCCAAATGGAAGGTCATGTATCTACTTCTGAAAATATTGAATTCTAGATGTGACCAAGATTTTGAGAGAGAGAAATGCTCTGTGCTTACTGATGATGCCCTCTTAAAACAATCCTCTGACTCATATGAAATTGGATTCTTTCTTTATATGGTGTTTTATGACCCATCCTAAAGACTAAACTAGTTTTCTTTTATTTTTTTGTATTAACATTTTTATTTAAAATTTTGAATTCCAAATTCTATCCTTCTCTCCTTCCTTTCCCTCCTTCCTGATATGGTAGGCAATCAGATAAGGGTTATACATGTGCCATCATGTAAAATATTTCCAATTAGTCATTTTGTACAAGAAGGCTATTAAAATAAAGAAAAATGAAAGAAATAAAGTGAAAAATAGCATACTTCAGTCTGTATTCAAACAAAATCAGTCCTTTCTCTGGAGACAGATAGGATGATTCATCATTAGTCCTTTGGGATTATCTTGGATCATTATACTGCTGATAATAGGGAAGTCAGTTGTAATTCATCATCAAATAATAATCCTGTTGCTGTGTAATCTTCTGGTTCATGTTATTTCACTATGCATTAGTTCATGCAAGTTTTTCCAGGTTTTTCCGAAATCATCCTGCTAAACTCTTTTTCTTAAAAAATAAACAAAACCCCAACCATCCAGATGAGTTTTTGGTCTCCGATTTTCCCTGGATCGTGTAAGAAGGGGATTTTGAAATCACCAAGATTCTAAAAAAACAGGTCCAGTCCAGTCTGAAATCCAAATATCCCTTGATAAGAAACATCTGCAGAGAATCTCAAGCCTTGTTAAAAAGGAGAATATTAGCTGATGGCCAGGAGAAATCCAAGGACATTCTGACACACTGAAGATCTATGTCTTTACTGAAGCCTTTTATCTAGAGAAGTTTATCTCAGGTCACAGCAAAAGGAACAACTCAAAAAGAATGAGGCAGGTTCCTGTTTGGGGGGCACTTTTGGAACAAATGAAAAATATTTTCTTTTTTGTTTTTGTAGATTAAAAAAAAACCTGAAGCAACAGATACATTCCTCATTGTTGAATTTTTTTTTTTAAAAAAGAAGTTGTTACTCTGGATTGTTCAGGGTTTTTAAAAAGTCCAGCTTATCTAGGACTTTAGAGACAAATGATCACAAGCATAACTGGCTTATTTTGGCAAGATTTTTGCCCTTCCTTGGACTATTCAGAAAAGGAAAAAAAATCAAAGCTTGACTTCTTTTTTTTTCCAATTATAGAGGGATGGATATGGGGGTAGAGTAAGAGCTGGAAAGAAAGGGAATATATTTTTGAAGACTTCCTGCATCATGAAACTATCATTCCTTTTTCTTGCTCTGTTCTAAAAGTAATGCCAGTTTCTGAAAATAACAGATTTTTAAAAGTAAATATGACTCATATTTACAGCTTACCTAACAATATGAAGCACAAACAGGCAAGATTTTAAAAGCATATTTATTTCATTTTTAATTTTCTTAAAATTTATTTTATTTTTATTTATTGTTTCCCTTCATCTATATTTCCCTCTGGATCTCTCTTGCCTTCCTTCCCAGATAAATATCCTTTATGATGAAAAAGAGAGAAAAGATCAGCAAAGTAGAAAACACACCATGAAAATCCTGTTTACTTTAAAGACATGAGTTCAAATTCCATCTCATTAAAACCAGCCTGAATAAGTTAGGAACGCTTGACTAGAAAATATCATGAGCTACTTTACCCATCCTTTTAGGTTATAGAATTTGGGGCCTGGATATATAAGGAAAATATTTTTCTTGATTTGTTCAAAATTGAGAAGAGAGAGATAGGATAGGAGAGAGGGAATATGTAACTAAATAAGGAATAGAGATCTCCATAATTCAGTAAACTGACTGTAGTTTGTCTTAAACTAAGCAAGAGGGTAAATTCTTAAATTTAACCTTTAATGGTCACCTGCTTGCTGTTGCCTAGAGTTATGAAAGGTGAGAATTAGTCAGCACTCATCCCCTTGTCCAGGGCCAGAGTCTGCTCAGACCTGCTTCTTCCTTATCTTCCTTTCCCTCTCAATGGAATGAAAAATTTCAAAGTTTCCTTCACTCTTCTCTCCCTATTTCCATCATTTAAGGGTCAACAGAGATCACCGATAGAAGGTTTTGTAGCCTTCCACAGCAGTATGATATAGTTCAGAGTGCTGGCTTTGGAAGCAAAGGACATGGCTTCAAATTTATTTCTAGGGTAAGTTGGCCAAGTCAACTATGCCTTGATGTCCCTGGGGTTCTGGAAATATATGATCTGCTGAAGACCCCTTTATATGATTCTGGGTACAGCCACTTCACATCTGTGTGACTCTTTCCAACTCCTTTATCCTTCTGGTTGTTTCTTTACTTGTGAACCGAAGGGGGTGGATTTGACCTCTAGAGATCTTCTGGTGACAAATTTGTGAGGCTCTGAGTGATCCCTTTCTTCCCAAATCAAACGTACACCAATCATGAGAGAACATAAATGGAAAGAAAGTACAACTGCACCTTTAAATCATCAACTCCATGAATGGATGCCCATCAATTGGAGAATGGTTGGGTAAATTATGGTATATGAATGTTATGGAATATTATTGTTCTGTAAGAAATGACCAACAGGAGGAATACAGAGAGGCCTGGAGAGACTTAAATCAACTGATGCTAAGTGAAACGAGCAGAACTAGAAGATCATTATACACTTCAACAACGATATTGTATGAAGATATATTCTAATTGAAGTGGATATCTTCAACATAAAGAAGATCCAACTCACTTCCAATTGATCAATGATGGACAGAAATAACTACACCCAGAGAAGGAACACTGGGAAATGAGTCTAAACTGTTATTTTTTACCTTCTGAATCCAATTCTTCCTGTGCAAGAAGAAATTCAGTTCTACACACATATATTGTATCTAGAATATACTGTAATATATTTAACATGTATAAGACTGCCTGCCATCTGGCGGAGGGGGTTGGGGGAGGAAGGGAAAAAATCTGAATAGAAGTAAGTGCAAGGGATAATGTTGTAAAAAATTACCCATGCATATGTACTGTCAAAAAAAAGTTATAATTATAAAATAAAATAAAAATTAAATTTAAAAAAATCATCAACTCCACTCTCTCCTACCACCCTAACCCTTTTTCTCATATACAAAGTAGAGTCAAACAGGACCTCAAACTCTTCATGGCTAGTAGTCCCTGCTATAGCCCATCTAACAAGGAGTTCTTCAAACTTTTATTTAAGAATTCCAGTGATGAAGGAGTTCAGTATCTGTTAAGTCAACCTATTGTACTTTTGGATAACTCCAATCATTAGGAAATGCATTTCTATCATCAAGCTAAATCCACTTTTCTGCTTTCTACCCAACATCCCTAGTTCTGTTCTCTGCAGTTAAACGGAGAAGTGATAGTCCTCTTCCATATGATAGATTTTTATGTTCTTGAAACCTTCCTCTCCATCTTTACTGCTAAGCATTTTTCTTTTCTAAGCTAAGTAAACCTAGTTTCTTCCTTTGACCTTTACATGGTAAATCTCCCTTTTCCTCACCACCCCTATCTCCTTCCAGATTACCATGTCTTTCACTAATACATGGTACCCACAATTAAACTAAATAGTCTTTATGACAAGGACAGAGCATAATAGAAATATCACTTCCTTGACTCTGAAAAAACTCTTATAATATAGTCTTGAGAGGTAGCAAGGAATTCTGGATAGCCAGCATTGAAACCAGGAAGACCAGGATTCAACTTCTGCCTCACTTAAGCTCTCTTAGACTCAGTTTCCTCATCTTTGACAGGGTTGTGGTGAAGATCAAATGGGATACCTTTTGTAAAGCATTTTATAAACCCTAAAATATGTAACGGTGAGTTCTTCCTCTTCCTCCTCCTGATTTTAGTTCTTCCATACCTCCCTCCTTCTTCATTATCATTATTAATAATAATGATAGTGATGATGATGATAATGTGGAGGCTTTTTCCATCTGTATAATCCTAACTTGAGACTTCTCATCTTGCATAATTTTTACCTATAATCTTTTCTACAATTCTATTTACCTGAAATAAATTTTTAGCTACATTTCAACTATATTTTATTTGCCAATAACTAGTACAGTAAACGCCTTAATTAGTGAATCATCTCTAAATCTGTTTGATAATAATGTCAAAGTTAAATAGGAAAAAAACCCTCCAAGAGCCAGGAGGGTGTGTTGCTGTCCACCAGGTAGGTGCTGACAGACCTCAGCTAGTGCGCAGCATCTGGTTGGCTGGGATTCTCGGGAAGCTGCAATTATTGTTATTTGGAAGAAACTGAACAATTCCCCTTGTTCCTGTCCCTGTCTCTTTCTCCATTCCCCTCTTTTCTCATACCTTACCCCACCTTTTCTCTGCCTTCCTTTCCTTCTTTTTCTTTTGCTGTTCATTGATAAAATAATTACTATTGTTTTTACTGACACATCTTCATGAAAATATTTGATATCTTAGAATAATGATTATATATAATGTATATATGTGGCTATATAATATGCATTTTAGATTTGCAAAGAACTTTATGGATATTATCTCATTTCATCCTGATAAAACCCTGAAGAAGTAAATAGTATTATCATTTTACAAATGAGTCAAGGTCAAATAACTTCTCTAGAGTCACATAGCTAGTACATATCTGGGGCTGAATTTGAATTCAGATCTTCCTGACTAAAGACCCAGTACTTTATCTAATTCTTCCCCAAATTATCATGGAGGTTTTAATTATTATTAGCTTATTAATATACTACCAGCATCAACTCTGTCAAAGTCAAAAATCAACTTTAACATGGGCCCAACGACAAACAGATGGCTAATATCTGAAAACCAAATGAAGTTCAGAGAGGTTTATCATCAGCTTGGCCAGAGTGAAATGATTTTTTTTCCATCACAGATGCTCTGGAAAAGTAACTATGAAGTTAAACAGTGGTTGTAATGTGCCAAAGTGGGAAAAATACTCATTTCAGTGACATTATAGATTCTTGAAGACTGTGCTATTATTTCATTTTGAGTTATCATAAGATTACAAAGATATAAATTTAGAACTAGAAAGCACCTTAGAAGCCATCAGGTTTGGTCTCCCCATTATACAGATGAGAAAACTGAGGCATGGAATTTGAACTCAACTCCCCAATTCCAAGTCCAGTACCTGATTAACTTAAAAACTTTTCTAGAAATCACTAGCTCATAGCTTGCAAATTCTATTCCCTTTCTATGGAAATCAGGAAACTTACCCTCTCCATTCTTGTGGTCCTTCTGTTTTCCTTGATCTTTCAGTGATCACTGAGATAGGTTTATCAATTACATTCCAGCTCTTTTTTATCTTAATAAAATTTATCTGGGCCAATGATTTGAATTTACCAAGTGCACTAAATGTTCTACTGTTTCCTTATTTATCTTAGGCATCAATTTTCTCAGTAGTTTTTGCTCTGTCGGCTTTCTACTACAAAGGCTATTCTCCTTGACATGTAAAATAGAATGAAATAATAATAGAAAAATCATGTTTTCTCTTCTTTATTAATTATCACCTTGACTCACCCCCAACAAAGGTTCCATTCCTATAGAACAACAGCACTTTTTTCATTGTCCTTAGCTTCAAAGAGCAGCATCAGTTCCTTCTGAGCTTAAGGATTCCTGATGCTTGAGGATTCTTGGTGCTTTTTAAAGGCCTGAGTAATGCTCTTATATTCATCCCCTGTTCTCTTGTCTTGCTTTCTATTAAATAGATTTGTTTTTAAAATTTAAGTTGGTTGGTGAGTTCCCTATACATTTACAACTATCTCTTCAGACTTTCTTATTGGAATTATATTCAGAATTTAATTCTAGACACTCTTTTATCCCTCCCTGGGCTGACATTTTTTTTTACATTTCTGGTATCTGCTTTGACAGATACAAAATTTACCATTTTGTTAGCGGAGAGAATATGGAAAATTAAAAAGAGAGAGTTTATTAAGTGGCTAAGGAAATTGAGCAAGTGCTTCAAGATAACGTTAATGGGCCTAAATCTCTTCCTCTTTCTCTTCTTCCACCCCCTTCTTGTAATCACTGACATCTGTTATGCAAAGTCTTTAGTTCTAATATTTTCAGTTATGCTGATGCACCACACTCAGGAATTTCAAATTATCTAACACTTCACAATCAATTAATAAACATTTATTAACTTATTAACTCCCTACTATGTACTAGGCAAGCACTGTACCAAATGATGGGGTTGCAAAAAGAGACAAAAAACAGTCCCTGCCATCAAAGAGGCCACAGTCTAATGAGGAGAATGTCAAAGAAAAAATTTCTGATTCAGATTATCATGTATGCAAATTATTTTGCAGACATAACGTTATAAATATCCTCATTACTAGTCACATTAAAGTAAATTGGTAACTAATTCTGGGCATTTCCTTCAAAAAGGAATTGAACTTCCATATAAAGAAAACATGCTATATTAATAAAGGAATTAAAAGGAGAGAGAGAGAGAGAGAGAGAGAGAGAGAGAGAGAGAGAGAGAGAGAGAGAGAGAGAGAGTGTGCTAGCTTTTAGTTCAATAAATAATATATAATTCCATAACTGTTAGGAGAATTTTTTTCCTTAGAATTTATTTTTTCATGATCAGTAATAATAAATTACTCCATCTTTAGGGAACTTGTTAAAACTGTTGAACATAATTTCACTGCCCAGTTGTTGACATACTTGTATTACATAATAGAAAATTATGTTTTTCTCTTCCTTCTGTCAGGAAGAAAAAGAAAGTGATACTGTACTCTATCTACAATCTGGGAAAACTCAAATATTGATTTCTTCCTCCCCACCCAAAATTTGGAAGATGAAACTCTGGGAAGACTTCTAAAAACACTGACAGTCCTCCCTGTCGACAGACTGTCTATAATTTGTATTGTTCTAACCTCTCAGGAAACTGTTCTTTGGGATGCTAGTTTCCTGTCTTTAATGAGGGATGTCTGTTGGATGCCACGTGGAATAATGATTTTTATTTTAAGAATGTAATGTTCTTCATATGCTGTCATGTTTCAGAGGCTCATTATGGGGTTCAAATACAATGATGAATGGACACTAACAATACTTGACTTTTACAGAGAATATCACAATTTTCACAGTGCTTTTGAGTACCTGCTGGTGAACTCATATTTTGAACTATTTTTTTATTAAAGCTTTTTATTTTTCAAAACCTATCTGTGAACAATTCTTCAACATTAGCCCTTACAAAACCTTGTGTTCCAATTTTCCCTCCCTTCCCCCCCATATTTCCCCTAGATGGCAAGTAGTCCAATATATAAATCAAATATATGCATATATATTTATACAATTATTGTGCTGCACAAGAAAAATCAAATCAAGCCAGTAAAAAATAAGCAAAATAAAATGCAAGCAAACAACAAAAAACAGTGAAAATTCTATGTTGTGAACCACATTCAAGAACCAATCATTTCCAATGCCCCCATTTTGCAATGAAAATAAATATTGATATCCAGAAAAGAAAAGAGACTTGACGGTATTCACACAGATAATCCATCCTAGAGATAAGATTCTGATGCTCTTTTGTTTCCAAATTCTTTAATTTGGGATGGATGATTTCTCTTTTGGTAGAGAAAAATTTGAATGTATGTGGTCATTTTCTGATATTACATCCTGATCATTTTAATCCCAGGAAATAACAATTTTTAGATAAAATCCAATTATCAAATATGTTTTATGAAAACATTGTAAAATGTTTACTGACATGTAATATATCTTATACTCGAATCCCAGAATAGAATTTTCTTATGAAATATTGACTCAAGAATATATGAACAAAGGGACTTGTGTATTTGTCTTCCAACATAGAGTTGTTCAACTCAGGACATTTTCAGTTGCCAGAAGCAAAATCTTTATGTGAAACATATTAATGGTCAGTACTTGTGAATTTTCATTTACAGATTTAAAAAAAAATCTTATTTTAGGCAACCATATTTTTGAATATGTATTAAAAATGTAGCCCGGTCTTGTAACAAGAGCAAAGAATAATCAGTGGATGACCTGAATGCTCCATTGGTATTCTTGGGATGGCAAAATATTTAGAAAAAGGAACCTGGCTTATAAAGGGCCTTTCCAAAGAGGTTTTCTGGGAGGACATGGAACAAATCACACAGAACTTGAGGACATGGAAGTGTTATGATCCTTAACATTGGCTGAAATGCCCATGATGACAAGTTTACAAGTCCATTAAAGTATTTTAAAAAGCTATAAACTTGTGGTATGAGACATTGCAAAACATCAAAAGTTAGTCATAGAAACATTTTCAATGATTTTTTTTAATTTTTGAAGAGGAGAATTGAAAAAAAAGTAGGAATTCTATTATTTTGTTAGCATAAGGAACTCCTGAGTAAGAGAATGTCAATATAGATTGGTACCTTCATTGTAATATATAATCTTAGAGAGATGGTGTATACACTAAAAGGTTAAGTGATTTGCTCAGGGTCACATGTTTAATATTTCAGAAATTACATTTGAATTAGGTCATGCTGTCTGATAGAATGTGATGTCTATGCCTCCAGAGGACAGTTGTGAATCTTGCTATTCTCTTGCCAGAGAGATGACAGACTCACAATGCAGAATAACAATACAGTTTCAGAAACAGTCAGTGTCAGAAGTAGTTTTGCTTGACTATGTATATTTGTTACAAAGATTTTCTCTTCCTTTGCTGACCCCCTTCCTAAAGTTGGGAGTAGAATTTGAGAAGGAAAAAAAGAAGGAAGAAAGGAAGGGAAGGGAAGAAGGAAAAAGAAAGAAAGAAAGAAAGAAAGAAAGAAAGAAAGAAAGAAAGAAAGAAAGAAAGAAAGAAAGAAAGAAAGAAAGAAAGAAAGAAAGAAAGAAAGAAAGAAAGAAAGAAAGAAAGAAAGAAAGAAAGAAAGAAAGAAAGAAAGAAAGAAAGAAAGAAAGAAAGAAAGAAAGAAAGAAAGAAAGAAAGGAAGGAAGGAAGGAAGGAAGGAAGGAAGGAAGGAAGGAAGGAAGGAAGGAAAGAGAGACAGAGAAAGGAAAAGAGAAAGAAAGAAAGAAGGGAAGAAAGTAGAAAGGAAGGAAAAAATAAGAAAGGAAAGAAGAGAGAGAAAGGGAAAAAAGTGTCATTGAGCTTTTTTTTTTTTTTAATTTCAGAGAAAAGAACAAAAGGCTAAAAAGAAGCACATAAAGGTTTAGAAAGCTATAGGTTGAATTTATACACTTAAGAAAAGCAAGTCCTATATAACAGATGTTCAGTTTCATATACAATTCTCTTTTCAGTTCTATTATGAATGTGGAAATTTTTTTTTACTTTAAGTGCAGAATTAAAAAAATTTTTATTAAAGCTTTTTATTTACAAAATATATGCATGGATAATTTTTCAACACTGACCCTTGCAAAACCTTCCATTCCAAATTTTCCCCTCCTTCCCCCAACCCTGTCCCTTAGATGGTAGGTAGTCCAATGCATATTAAATATGTTAAAGTATATGTTAAATCCAGCATATGTATACATATTTATACAGTTATCTGAAAAAAAAACCCAAAATATGAACAAACAAAAAACATAAAGAGTGAAAATGCTATGTTGTAATCCACACAGTTCCCACAGGCCTCTCTCTGGGTGCAGATAGCTCTCTTCATCACTGAACAAGTGGAACTGGTTTGAATCATCTCATTGTTGAAGAGAGCCACATCCATCAGAATTGATTGTCATTTAGTCTTCTTGTTGCCATGTACAATGATTTCCTGGTTCTGCTCATTTCACTCAGCATCAGTTCCTGTAAGTCTCTCCAGGCATCTCTGAAATCATCCTGTTGGTCATTTCTTACAGGACAATAATATTCCATAACATTCATATATCACAATTTATTCAGCCATTCTCCAACTAATGGGCATCCATTTCTGTACATGTAGGTTCCTTTCCCTCCTTTTAGATCTTTTTGGGATACAGGCTCAGTAGAAACACTGCTGGGTCAGAGAATCTGCACAGTTTGATAACTTTTTGAGCATAGTTCCAAATTGCTCTCCAGAATAGTTGGATCCGTCCACAGTTCCACTAACAATGTGTCAGTGTCCCAGTTTTCCCACATGCTCTCCAACATTTGTCATTATCTTTTTCTGTCATCTTAGCCAATCTGACAGATGTGTAGTGTGGAGTTGCCTTAATTTGCATTTCTCTGATCAATTGTGATTTGAAGCATCTTTTCATATTGATGTAAACTGTGGCCCCTTTAATCTTTGGGGGAAGGGTGCTCCTGGGACTCAAACCCTGCTGGCCTCTGTTCATAGGGGAAACTCCCAGATAAATAATCTCATTTAATTGGAGATCTTGGCCAGGGGCATAATCACCACCCTCTATGGGATTGAAGATTAGTCCCTCAAACTGCTCCCCAGCTCGGGGCAGGGCAAACCAAAGTCCTGTCAATCCATCTCTGCCAATTCCTAATCAGGAAAGCCCACTGAGAAGTTGGTTCTTCTCAGTGTAAACCCAATCTTTGCTAAAATCTTTGCAAAATACCCTAACAGGATTTTTCTCACTAAGAAAGATGTCTTCTTAATGTAACAAAAATCACTTTTGCCAAAAACCTTGAGATTGTATTCATTGTGAATTCTTTCCCAAAGCCTGCAACCGGCTAAAGGGGATCCCATTGCTATCAGGGGATCTCTCAACCCTCAATTCTCACTCATCATTATGACTAGAAATAGTTTCAATTTCTTCATCTGAAAATTGTCTCTTCATATCCTTTGACCATTTATCAATTGGAGGATGGCTTGATTTCTTATAAATTTTATTATATATATATATGTATATATATATATATACATATATATATATACATATATATATATAAAATTATATATGTTGGGAATAGGCCTTTATCAGAACCTTTGAATGTAAAAATGTTTCCCCTGTTTATTGCTTCCCTTCTAATCTTGTCTGCATTAGTTTTGTTTGTACAAAAACTTTTTAACTTAATATAGTCAAAATGATCTATTTTGTGATCAATTATGATCTCTAGTTCTTCTTTGGTCACAAATTCCTTCCTCCTCCACAGGTCTGAGAGGGAAACTGTCTTATGTTCTTCTAATTTGTTTATAATATCATTCTTTATGTCTAGATCATGAACCCATTTCTACCTTCTCTTGGTATATGGTGTTAGGTGTGGATCAATGCCTATTTCTGCTATATTAGTTTCCAATGTTCCTAGCAGTTTTTGTCAAATAGTGAATTCTTATCCCAAAAGCTGGGGTCTTTGGATTAGTCAAACATTAAGTTGCTATAGTTATTGACTGTTTTGTCCTGTGAATCTAACCTATTCCAATGATCAACTAGTCTATTTCTTAGCCAGTACCAAATGGTTTTGGTGACCACTGCTTTATAATATAATTTTAGATCTGGCACAGCTAGGCCACCTTCATTTTTTTTTCTTTCATTAATTCCCTTGAAATTCTTGACATTTTGTTTTTCCAGATGAATTTTGTTGTTATTTTTTCCAGGTCAGTAAAATAGTTTTTTGGGAGTTTGATTGGTATAGCACTAAATAAATAGATTAGTTTAGGTACTATTGTCATTTTTATTATATTTACTTGACCTATTTATCCAAGAGCACTTGATATTTTTCCAATTGTTTAGAGCTAACATTATTTGTGTGGAAAATGTTTTATAGTTTTGCTCATATAGTTCCTGACTTTCCCTTGGCCAGAGAGATTCCCAAATATTTTATGCCATCTACAGTTATTTTAAATGGAATTTCTCTTTGTATCTCTTCCTGTTGGATTTTGTTGGTGATGTATAAAAATGCTGAGGATTTATGTGGATTTATTTTGTATCCTGCAACTTTGTTAAAGTTGTGGATTATTTCTAATAGTTTTTAGTTGATTCTCTAGGGTTTTCTAAGTATACCATCATATTATCTGCAAAGAGTGATAATTTGGTTTCCTCATTACCTACTCTAATTCCTTTAATCTTTTTTCTTCTCTTATTGACAAAGCTAGCATTTCTAATACAATATTGAATAGTAATGGTGATAGTGGGCAACTTTGTTTCATCCCTGATCTTATCATGAATGGTTCCAGTTTCTCCCCAGTACATATGATTCTTGCTGATGGTTTTAAATAGATGCCACTGATTATTTTAAGGAAAAGTCCATTTATTCCTATACTCTCTAGTGTTTTTAATAGGAATGGATGTTGGCTTTCATATTTTATTTATTTATTTTTTTAGGCTGGGGTTAAGTGACTTGCCCAGGGTCACACAGCTAGGAAGTGTTAAGTATCTGAGACCAGATTTGAACTCCAGTACTCCTGAATTCAAGGCTGGTGCTCTATCCACTGAGCCACCTAGCTGCCCCAATGTTGGCTTTTATAAAATGCTTTTTTTGCATCTACAAAATTTTAAAAATTGAAAAAGTCAAATATAACATCTTAACAAGATCCCAAACCTTTTTTTTTTCTCCTCAATGGTATTTTATTTTCTCCAAGTACATATAAAGATAGTTTTCAACATTCATTTTTGTAAAGTTTTGTATTTCAAATTTTTTCTCTCTTCCTCCTTTACTTCCCTCTTCACCAAGAGAGCAAACAAATATATATTATGCATAAGATCCCAAATCTTTAGATTTTCAACACCTATGTTTATGTTCTCTCAAACATCCTAACCTTCAATTTCATCAGTGTCCTCAATTCCAGTGACCTCCACCTTTACTCTATCAGTCACTCACAAGATGGCTACCTCCTTAATCTCACCATCACCCAGGTGTTCCACTTTATGTTCAAGAATTTTGAAATTACCTTAACCAACCAGAAGTTTGTAACATTCCATTTTTCCTGAAGTCTCACCTTTCCTAAACCTGTTATTTGGCCACATTGTGATTGTAGATTCTCCATCCCCACAATATTCTTTCAAATCATCCTCTCTGCTCTTGCTTCTCTTTCCTCATTTTCCAATCTTGGCCCTAGAGTTAACCAGTAGTTATTTGATTCAATCTTAATTGTCCTCTTCTCTCAAATCCCTTGCTCCTTTATCCCATTGCCATTTATGCTTTATTCAATCCAAACTCTGAATTACTCCCACCATCGAGCTCCTCCACTCTGACCCCCAAGTTTCCCAGTGGTGCAACAAGACAAACAATCCAAAAAACAAAACCCCAAAAACCTTTCTCATTCAATCTTACAATCCCCCCTCAAGCTATAATTTTTAATATCCCTTTCCCTTTGTAGTCAAACTTCTAGGAAAAGCTATCAGTACTCATTGACTTTACTTTCTTTTATTATTATTATTATAGATTTTTATTTCCAAAAGATATGCATGGGTAATTTTTCAACATTGATCCTTGCAAAACCTTCTGTTCCAACTTTTCCCCTCTTTCCCCCCTCTCCTAGATGGCAGGTATTCCAATACATGTTAAATATGTTAAAGTATATGTTAAATACAATATATGTATGCATATTTAAACAGTGATCTTGCTGCACAAGAGAAATAGGATCTAGAAAGAAGGTTAAAAAAAACCTGAGAAGGAAAATAAAAATGCAAGCAAACAACATTAGAAAGAGTGGAAATGCTATATTATGGTCCACACTCCTTATATACCGTGTTTCCCCGATAATAAGACCTATCCTGAAAATAAGACACCCACATACTCTTTAATATTCCGCTAAAATAAGCCCTCCCCCGAAAATAAGCCCTATCGAACTTACTATGAAAACGGTCATCATGGTGATCCCCTGCGCTATATGCTGCGTAGCGGTACCTTCAGTAAGCAGCGCCGCCCTCCCCTCCCGGGTGAAACGCACGTCGCGCTCCGAGCTGCATCCAATCAGAGCTGCAGCAGTGAGCGCGTCATCCTCTTCTTCCCTGGTGATTTGCTTGCTGGCGCTACTGAGAGCAGCGCCGCGGAGTAGAGCTGAGACAGGACCATCTAAAAACTCGGTAAGTTCAGTAAGCGATGGAGAATAAAATAAGCACTCAGGGGGCATGATGGAGGCTAAAAGGGGCATGATGGAGGCTAAAATGGGCATGATGGAGGATAAAAGGGGCATGATGGAGGCTAAAATGGGCATGATGGAGGATAAAAGGGGCATGATGGAGGATAAAATAAGCCCTCCCCTGAAAATAAGCCCTCTGGTGTTTTTTAGTCCCAAAAAAATAATAAGACAGTGTCTTATTATCGGGGAAACACGGTATTTGAAGATATATAGTATATATAAATACATCTATTTATATATATATGATCTATAAATATATATATATCTCCTTATATATTTGGAGATACATATTATATATAGTATGTATAAATATATCTATTTATATATATAATATATAAATATATTTACATATATATCTTCTTATATATTTGGAGATATATATCTCCTTAGATTTGATTGCCCTTGGAAGGTAGTGTTTGAATGAGAGGACTTATATATTTAATATTGTAAAACTTGAAAATATATGTCAGTGGTAATAATGGAAAAGATGAAGATGATGATAGATAGTGTGGTATCATAGAAAAAGAGCTAGACTTTGGTCAGTTCTCCTATGACCCGCACTAGCTTTGTGGTCCTGGACAAGTCATGTTACTCCTCAGGGCTCTGGGAAACTCTTCAGGACTTTGAGGTACAGAGAAGTTGCTGATCTAAATAGGGAGATGTTTTCTCAAGCAGGAGTTTCCTAGACTAATAGAATTCTGGGTCTCATTATCTACTTTCTTTCTATTTGAAGAAAATTATAATAATGGTGGTGTGGTGTAGGAAAGGTATTAATAGACTTACTGATGAGAATATGGAGAGTAAGAGAAGGGAAATGGGGCAGAGACAGAGAGTTTTCCATAGTCACATAACCACTTAGCAAATAAAATCTGAGCCCAGGTCTTCTGACTTAAAATCTCTATTTCTTCCCACTTTTCCATATTACCCTTCAAGAACTGTCTTCTCCTCATGATTCGAGCATCCAAATTTTTATGAGCTCCCCGTGTTTAGCCCATTAGCTTCCTTGCTGCATATAACATACACCCGAGCCCAGCAGGCAGCAGCATTTTCCCTTCTTAAGCATGAGTGAATATTTTTAAGTTAGAGAGAATAATAGCTCTATTGTCTCTGCTTCCTTCGTGGACTATTTTCCCTTTTACAGGCAGTGTTAAAATATAACTCTACTTCTTAAGCTGTTGGAGATCAGCAGTCGCTGCCCTTTAGACTTCCTGAGCGATGACATTCAACCCACATGCATACTAAACAGTCAGAACATCCTCCATGTGACAACTGTCACCTCCCCTTTAGCCCAATCATTAATGAACATTTTCAGAAGAACGCAAAGAACTGAGCAGAAAGGCAGTGACCTTTGAGATTGTTTTTGCCCCTCCTTTAGGCCTTCTGACCATTTCGGTTAATATCCCTGGCCCACTGCCATGAGGGACATGCAACAATACACAAGGGCTTTGAAAGGAAACATTCAATTTGGCCTTTACTCAGTCTCCCAATCTGGACTTAGACAAAGGCCTCCTGAATGCCAGGGAGATGAACAGACCCTTACTGCCTGATCATACTCCTTCCAACTATAAGTGACACACTTTCATCCCAAGTCGGGGCAAGAATCTATCAACCTTTGAGGGAGGAAGATGAGGTTTTTTGGGATGAGTTTTTGGAATAGCCATGCAAAATTTCTGACAGTAAAGAATAAGATAATTGGATGTGTAGATATAGTTGTCAATGGCAGAAGGGAATCCATGGGAAAGAGTAAGTCATCAAGGAGAAAATCTAGAGAAGGATGGGATGGGAGAGTCAGATTGCAAAGGACTAAGGGGCACCTTCTCTTTCAGTTCCTTTTTACATGTTTTTGTCTTCCCCCCTAAGAAGGTAAGGTTCTTGAGGACAGGTTCGTGTTTATTATTTGTATCCCTTTCTGAAACATAGTAAATGCTTAATAAATTCTCTGTGTCTGTGTCTGTCTCTGTTTCTGTCTCTCTTTGTCTCTCTGGGTGTCTGTTTGTGTGTCTGTCTGTCTCTATCTCTCTCTTAGATAATTCTAAGAGATCAGTAGTGAAAGGAGGGAAAGCTGAACCCTGAAGGGGAAATAGACTTGAATATATCTTTCAGCAATTGAGGAAGGAGCCCGGAGGATAGATGCAAAGAAATAACTTTTCCATATTTTGTTAGGCTGGTCCTTAGGTGAGAGACGAACGATCTGTTATCAGGCTAATACTCATAATCTTTCCAGCTTGCTAAGACTTGCTAGAACTTGTCTTTGAAGGCCCAGCCTTGGAAAGCCCAAAATAGGACACCTCTACCTCACAGGGAGATAATGAAAGTTGAGATATTATGTGTAACAAAAAGTATAGGGAGGCAGTCAGGGTTAGTGGATGGTGAATCAGACAGAGAGTTAGAAGGCCCTGCCTCTGAGTCTGATTCACCTCTTAACTCTGAAATTTACTGGCTGGGGGATCATGGTCATCCCCTCCAATGTCCTCTTTCAAAGGCAAATTTCTAAGATTATAAGTTATAGAGACTTGTTTTAATATCTCGAGCAAAAACACAAAATTTTAATAATGAATTTCAATTTTGGCCGTATAGATTTATGAATCTTAAAACAATTTTTATTACAAATTTAGCAAGCATCTGCAAACACGAACATTTCAAATAAACAAAGAATAGAAAAGAGAATTGTGTATGAAATCAGGAATTTTTCCTACTTTTTTTTTTTTTTTTTTTTTTTTTTTTTTTGAGGCTGGGGTTAAGTGACTTACCCAGGGTCACACAGCTAGGAAGTGTTAAGTGTCTGAGACCAGATTTGAACTCGGGTCCTCCTGAATTCAAGGCTGGTGCTCTATCCACTGCGCCCCCTAGCTGCCCTTAATTTTTCCTACTTTTTAAAAGTGTGTATTAAATGAACAATACTTAAACCCAGGACATCTTAGTTAATAAACCCAGCTGTTATCTTCTGCTTCTTTAAAGCCAAAATGTACTTTTAAAAAGTTTTACCTAATAGAGATTCATATATAATACACAATCCTCTTTTTTATGTTGTTTGTATGAGGAAATGTTCATATTTGACAAATTCACACTACATTAAAACATATTTAACCTGGTAGGGTAACACCACTGCCTGCCTGTCTGTGTTTTGGCTTTCTGCTCTCTTGTATATATATTTTTAAATGTTTGATTGATGTTCTTAAAAAACAACAACTCTATCACTACTCAAAAACTCCCATCATCCCCTATGTAGAGAATAAGCCCCCTTTTGCAACATATTCAAGGCAAACGAATCAACACATTGATGTCTCTGAAAAGAAATGTCTTATTCTGTACTTCCAGTCTTCACTTCTCTGGATCTCACATCCTCTTTTAAGAAATACAAATCCTCATGTTTTCGTGTGGTCCTTAATGTGGGCTTCAGTGATAGCAGAGGTTTTTTCCCCTGCACCCATTTTGTGTAGAACCTTGACCTGACTGGGAATGGTCAAAGTCTTTGGCTGCCCATGCACAGACCCCTTCTGGGTGGAATTCTCTGTCCTCTCTGAAAACCTGGAAAAAACTTGTTTTCATTAGCTGCACTCATATCTCGTGGAGCCTGAGGAGAGCAGGATGTCCAAGAACAGTGGGGTCTGAGGTTATGTAACAAATCCAACTTGGCCCAAGGCTTGATATCTTGCTGGAAAAGCCTAGGGTGGAGGCAGGTGGAGTTCCGAGAACTTGGTGTCCACACAGGCCGTGCAGTCAAGCCTCATGTGAAACTTGTTGGTCTTTCAGGTTTGTTTCCCACCTCTGTGGACTTCCCCACCTGCACACAGGGCACGTGGCTGGTTCAGGAGCCATCGGGCCATGTCCAGGGGAGCCTCTGCCGGACCCTCTCCCCTCCAACATGCTCAGATTCTTCCCTCTGGAAGTTCCATTGGATGGCGCTCCTGATTTTGTGTTTATTCTCAGTGTGTGTGGTAAAAGGAAGCAATCTCTTGCAAGTATTTAGGCCTTTGTAATCTCTTGTATCTATCCCAGCGTCTTGCACATAGTAGGACTGCAACATATATTAACTGAATTGAGTTAAAATTGAGTGAAATACAGGTAACACGATGGCCCAGAGACTACTTTTAGACTGTTTACAGTGAGATTATTTTTGTTCAGACCTTGCTAACAGTGTCCGAGTGACTGACTCAGTGGTCAGTTGGCCCGGGGCCATGCAGGCCAAGTCTGGGCTTGGATGAGCAGAGCACTTATTTATAAACTCATTGCAAAGGGTGACGATGAGAACATACTGCTATTTGATCTCTCTACTAGCAAGGGGAAAAGATTAGCCCCGGAGCATCAGAAGAATCTTGTTGTCAAGTAGTCCCCCAACTCTTTCTCACCCTGTAGGACTACTTCCTAGCTTCCTTCCTGCTGGTTCAGCTCAGCTACCTCCTCCTCCAGGAAGCCTCTCTTGAACCCTTCACACCCTCCAAATAATAGCTGGATATTTATGTAGAACACTAAGGTTTGTACCCTGTAAAGTATCATGCCCATTTCACAGAAGGTAATCTAAAGCAGATAGAAGCTAAATGATATACTGAGTATCATACCACTGTAAGCGTCTGAGGCAGGATTTGGACTCAGATCTTTTGAATTTCTGTTCTTATGATGTACTATTTCCCCTTTGATTTATTTATCTACTTACAGATCTGTGTGAGCATGTGTGTGAGAGAAAGCATAACCCCCTCGATAAAATGTTGGTCTCAGCCCCTTCAGGAAGAGCTGGATTGAAATCCTGATGCTTACTAGCTGGATCATCTTAAGCAAATCATTTAACCTCTACTGAGCCTCAGTTCTCCGAATCTTCATATCCATCATTACTAGAATGCAAGCTCTTTGAGGTCAGGGACCGTTTTTTTCTGTTTGCCTTTGTATCCTCGAGTTGTAACACAGTTCTAGACACACAGTAGGCACCTAATAAAGGCTTGTTGGATTGGATTCGTGCCTCTGGAAGAGCCATAAGAACTCTTAGTGCTGAAGGAACATTCAGGGGATGGCCAATAGACTTGGAGTCAGGGAGATCTTCAGTTTAAATCCTGCTTCACATGTTCATTGGGTATATGGGCACATGGGCACATCGTTAGCTCCCTATGCCTCAGTTTTTCCCCATATAAAATGAAGAGGTTGGGTCCAAGGGTCTTTTAGATGCCTCCCAGCATTAAATCTATGGTCTTAGTCCAACCACCTCATTTTACAGATGAGAAAACTGAGGACCCGAGAGGCTGAGGACCTTGCTCAGGTACCATAGTGAGGATTTGGTTCCCAAACCACTCTTCCCCCACTCTGTAGCAGGAGATAGAGGCTGGATATCTTCTTCCAAGGTTTGGCTACCATCTTCCCTCAAAGACACCGGCCTTTGGCACACATGCAACAGGTGGATTTGATGGTAACAAGCCTGGTGTTTGGGGGAGCTTGTGAGCATCAATCTTCCTCCTGTGCTGGGGCAGTGAAAGTCAGCTTGTGTCTATCTGACTCCCTCTCAGTCACTGATCTTCCAGCCCAGTCATCAGGAAGGGAGAAAACTTATGAATCTCCTTGCTCTCTGCATCAGCATCCATCATTCCCCCCCCCTTTTAATTAACTGGTGAATTCTGTTTATGGAGATTGTAGATGTTACCTATTTAATGGACCCATGGTCTTTCCATTGGTATAGATCACCACCCAATCTGTCTTTCCACCTGATACAATTCTTGGCTAAATCCTCCCATAAATCCCCTACAGAAGATCGTGATTTCTCTCTCTCTCTCTCTCTCTCTCTCTCTCTCTCTCTCTCTCTCTCTCTTTTTTCTTTCCTGAGGCTGGGGTTAAGTGACTTGCCCAGGGTCACACAGCTAGGAAGTGTTAAGTGTCTGAGACCAGATTTGAACTCGGGTTCTCCTAAATTCAAGGCTGGTGCTCTTTCCACTGTGCCACCTAGCTGCCCGTGATTTCTCTTCCATTTGTGCCGAAGCAGCCTTTGAGCTCTTCTCCCTTTCTCTTGATACCTGACCAGTTGACCTCCTTTTCTGAATTTACATTTCCTGGATGCAAGCTTTAACCTTTTTCTTTTATAGAAATCTAATGTGCCTGTGGTATATTTCCCTATTACCTCTAAACCTGAGTTATCCAGTTATTGTAATTGATGGTGATTATACAGGTGTCTGAATACCCTGGGTTGTTATCATTTGCTTCCTTTTACAAGAGGACCACTAGATGACTTGCAAGTGAATCGGATTTAAGCGAGGGAGAGCTGGGCAAGGTCACCTGCCTCATTCTCCCCTCCAGAGCCATCTGGGCCCACTGGACAGATAAAGATCAGAATGAATGGAGACAGTCCTGGATGCAATGGAAGACCTGGTCTAGTTTTCTCTCTGCATAAACAAATTCTCTCCACTACTCCTCCTGGAGAATCAGCTCAAGAGTTTTGTTGCAAATTTGTGCCAGTTAGTCCAGCAACAATCATTCATCAATTAATCAATAGATATTTATTAAAGTGCCTCCGAGGTGCCAGTCACTATGCTAAGTACTCCCTCTGGCAGTTAGGGGGATCAGGAAAGCACTCCTAATGGACCATACTAAGTACTGGAGCTATAAAGAAGGGCAAAAACACTGTTCCTGCCCTCAAGAAGCCTGTATTCTAAATAACTAGGTACATACAAAATATATATGGTTCAAGTGGAAGACAGTTGCAGAAGGGACAAACGTTAGCAGCTATTGGAGCAGAGAAAGGTCTCATGCATAAGGTGGGATTCGAGTTGAGTCTTGAAGGAAACCAGAAAATGAAGAGACAGAAAAAAGGGGCAGTGTGTTTCGGGCATTGGGACTAGCCAACAAAATGACTCAGAATCTGGGGTATCATGTGTGGGCCCCTGAGAGGAGGTCTATGTCACCAGATCATGAGTATGAAGAGAGCAGTGATATGTGAAAAGACTGGAAAAGTAGGAAGGAACCACTTGTGAAGCGCTTTAGATGCTAACAAAGTCATTGGTGTATTACATCCTGGAGGGTACCGAACATGGAGATCAGCTCTATCCTTTGGAACATTACTTTGGCAGCTGAGTGGAGAACAGATCGGAGGAAAGGAAGCCTATCTAGAAGTTCTGCCCATAGTCCAGATGATGGTTGATAAGGATCTGAATTACGAATGCAGCTGGATAAATGGAAAGAAAGGGATTGTTGGCAGAGATGCTGTGAAGGTTGAAACACTGAGACTTGCAAGAAATGAAACAGATGGTGGGACTGAGAGAAAGGAGTTAAGGCTGACAACAAAGATGGAAAACCGAGTGGCTGGGGAGGGTCCAGGGGGAAAGGCAAAGAAATCCATTTTGGACGTATTGAGCTTGAGTTGCCTGGGAGATGTCTAGTCCAAAAGAGAGTTGTGAATTCAGAAGCAGAACTCGGAAGTGGAACTCTGGCTGGCAAAGATCTGCGGATCATCTGGGTAAAGAGAATCATTGAATCTATGGCAACTGATGAGCTCACCAAGTGATGTAAAAAAAAAAATAAGGCCCAGGATGCATCCAGATGGCGGATATGACCTGAAAATCTAGCCAGGAAGACAGAGAAGAAATAGATAGGAGAGGGCAGTGTCACAAACAGCTGGAGGAGAAGGGAATCACCAGTGTCAAAAATCAAGGACTAGGATTACAGAAGAACTCCATTAGATACCATCAGTTCAATGTGGCAGCTTAATAAACAAATAACTTTTGTTTTACTTTTAAAATATTTCTTGGATTTCTTGAAGAGCTAAATAAAAACTTGTTAATAATAGAGCTAAGTTATTATTAAATAGTTAATTATATTAATATTATTAAATTATTATTAACTAGAATTAATAATGAAGAGCTAAATAAAAACTTGACCCTCCCCAACACTGATAACTCCCCACTAGAGTGGGAGCTCTCTGAGGGTGGAGACCATATTTTTCACCTTTCTTTGTGTCTCAATGATTATCACAATCACATAATAAGTGCTGAATCAATGCTTGTTGACTGACAGATGAGCGAATTGCAATTTCAATCTGAGTCAATAATACAATAAAGGCAGCCCCCCAAAAGGTTGGGTTGCATTGAGAAAAACAAAGGGTCTGGAACGAGGGGAATAATCATCTCATTGAACTCTGCCTTGCTCGCATTCTTTCTAGACAATGGTTCTAGATCTGATGTCGTAGTCAAGAACATCTGCAAGAGAAGCAGGATGGTGATGGACTTTGAGATCATTTCACAAGACTAAACAAAGAAACTGAAGATGTTTAAAACAGAAAGGAGAAGACAAGGAGTGCGGCTGAGGAAGAGATAATAGCTACCTTGGAGCATTTGAAGGGTTAGGTTTATTCTGCTTGACCTCAGAATTCAGAACCATGGGCAGAAATTGCAACAAGGCAAATTTGCTCTCTACATAACAATAAACATCTTACAATCAGAGCTGTTCAAAATGAACATAAAGATTTCCTCATTACTGAAGGTCTTCAAAGGGAAACTGAATGACCCCGTGCTGGACAGGGAATAGAGGTGATGGTGGAAGCAGAATAGGCTGGAATCATTGACCTCTGAGTTCCCTTTCAACTTTCGAAAACAGCGTTTTAAAGTGCTTTGCATTCTGAAACTCTTTGTTTTGATATTCTCGCAAATTCCCTATTTTTCTGTCATTTGGGAATTATTGCTTAATATTTCTCATCATCATCACTTTTGTTTTAAAAAAATGAATTACATAAGAAATTCCTCACTTTTGCCCAAAGCAACATGGGCCAGTTAATAGTCCAGCTAAGTAAAACATACACAATCCCTTCAGGGGGAAACTAAACTCAGCAGAGTGCTGATTTGGAGACATCCTTTTATTGATGCATTTTTCCTTACGAGACCCATGTTATTGATTAAACACCAGGTGCTGAGTGTGTGAGAAAAGCAAACACAAGTAACAGGAACTCATCGATGTCCTCAGCACCTGGGATAGTACCCTGCACATACTCGATGTTTAATCAATGCTTTAAAATTTTTTATTTGCTCCTTCATTTAATGTGATTTGGCACAAACAGGTAATCTACTGGCTTTCCATTTGCATCTGACCTCTCTTGGCCTTAGTTTCCCCACTTGGAAAATGAACTTCTTGACTAGATGATCCCCAATCTCCCTTCTAACTCAACCAATCTATGAGCTGATCCTTTTGAGGAGAATTACAATAGTGTATTTATCAAGACTCTCCCTCACTGATCTTTATCCACTTTATCCAAACCTTAATCTTATACCAGAAGATAGTTTGCTCTTTCAAAGCATGCAAAAGGTCACCGACCTTATTCAGACCCTGGGCATCCTCAGGACATCAGTTCTATCAGGCTGTTCTTTCTCCTTTGCTGGGGGTTGCCAGATCTCCCAACCAGGCGTGTTTCATAACTCATCAGGTGGTGATTTGTACGGCTAATGGCTGACCTGACGCAAAATACTTTTCAGCCAGCCAAAGAAAAGCTGAATAAGCAACCTTTCCCAGAACCTAGCTCACCCTCCTGTGATTCAGTACTTCTAATAACAATTTCAGCGTCTGAGACCTTGGAAGCCCCGTCCCCCCAAGTCTATCCCACTGAGCTCCTCAAGGTGCTTTCCAATGAAGGGGATCCTCACCTGGCTTAGAGACAGTCCCAGTACTTCAGTTAGTTTTTACCTAGAGGCTTTTGTGGGGCAGCCATAATTGGTGGTGTTAAATACAATAGGTTCTTTTTAAAAGGTGGACCTTATCCTCACCAAGGGAAGGCGTGAGACTTGACTCGAGACATTCAGAGTGGAAAATGGCACAGGAAAAAGGGATCTGGGTAAAGGGGACATGAGCAAGACAGGGGTACAACCAGGTCCCTTGTCCTGAGCCACGATGGTGATTTTGGGGAGAAAGCATGAGGAGGGAGGGGGCTGATGCTTCTCTGAAGAGCTGCCCTCCACACTTGACCAGTTTTTGCCAAGTTTTCTTCCTTTTTCGGATTCATTTTGGAGTACCTGTTTCTGTCCACTACATGTCAAGGCTGAGTGGGGGCAAGCTGAAGGTCAGAGTTTCATAATGATTTCCTGCCTTGGAGGTCCCAGGGAGGGAGGTGCCAGGAATCAGCTCCTGAGGTCCCCTGGGTGCAACTTGAGCCTAGAAGTTTCCACCATGAAAGAAAACAGAAATGAGAGCCGGTATTACATAATGGTTAAAGTGCTTGCCTTGGCATCAGGCTCAAATCTTGCCTTTGATGCTTAAGAGTCTTGCAATCATGAACAAATCTACTTTCTCTGAACCTCAGTTTCCTCATCTATAAATTGGGGAGAATATCTGCCTCTGAGTCTCAAATGAAATAACTTATGTCAAAAATAAGGATAGAGAATTAACCTGAAATTTCTTAGGTATAGGAAGCTCCTAGTTGTCCAGCACAGGTTGGGATCCTCTATTCCACCTAAAATCTTGGAGAGTTGCTGTGAACATTAGGAGACTAAGACTAACCCGGGGCCCACTCTGCACTTGGCAAACCTAAAAGGGCTGTGCAGACGCTAGCTTTGGTTGTTCAGTGGAGAGTGCCGGAGATCGGTTGGGGTTGAGTTACTGAGCAAGAAGAAGGGCATGTCCAAGTGAGTTGAGCCTGCTCTGGAAGACTTATGTATCTCAAAGAAGAAGGCACTGCTTCTTGGGCTGTCACAGAGAAACTAAAAAGCTTACGTGGGAATTACGTGGCGCAGGATCACAGGGTGACGGAGTAGAAGGTGTGTTCTGCCGATCTAGGCTCACCCCCCCCACCCCGGGTGGCAGTATTGATAGAGTTTTCATAGAGTGGGATTTTGCCCACTTTTCTCCAAGAGAGAATGTCTTCCCTGTGTTGAAGAGAGCAGAAAAAGGGCCCCAAAGTTGGGCTGTTGCCTCCAGTCTCTGAAAGGGGGACTGGATTAGAATTTTCTTCATCTGCCTCCTAAGTGTTGATAGTCTAGGAATATGATTTTTATTTACATTAAAAATACTTGTTTTCCTGGTCACTTTAGCTTATTCTGACAAACTGAACTCTTAAGCAAACACTGGCTCCAAAGACATGATCACACAGAGTGAAGAGAAGTGAATAGAAGAAGAAGAAGAATAGCCTTATTATCTTGGCAAACAGCAAACTGAAATCAGAGAAGTGACCCATATTAGGATAAGCTGTAAAATTCGCACAGGGAATGACCTCTTTTCTGGGAAGGGGTTAAGAGTCCAGCTCAGACCAACATCCCCTAAGGAACAAATCCCCAGAATCTCTGGAAAGGCAAGTTGGAAGTTGGGGGCGTGTTTGTGAGTCAGCTTCCCCTACTTGTCTGCTTTCTCTCCAAACATTGCACTCACTTGGCCTCGTGTCCATCCCAAGCTCTGCACCGGCATTCTCCCCACAAAGCAGCAGCTTCCCAGACACCCAGGGCCGAGGCCCATGGTTGGAAT
This sequence comes from Sminthopsis crassicaudata, assembly GCF_048593235.1. Taxonomy (NCBI): domain Eukaryota; kingdom Metazoa; phylum Chordata; class Mammalia; order Dasyuromorphia; family Dasyuridae; genus Sminthopsis; species Sminthopsis crassicaudata. The sequence continues at coordinate 663,807,699 of NC_133618.1, forward strand.
TCAGGAGTACCGTAGGGATTATCTCATGCAACCTTTTCCTATCACCATGAGGAAACTGAGTCGCGGTGAAGTGACTTACCCAAAGTCATACTGGTAGTAAGGCAGTGCTGAGATTCGAACCCAGGGCCTCGGCAAAAGCAAGCGCTCTTTTCACTGCACCAGGAGGTCTAGGAGGCGTGCATGCAAATAACTGTAATGTACTTTTCCTTTTTCTGTCCGTACTTTTTATCTCATTGGTATAGAGTCTGCTTGGGGAGAAAACGTCCTTTCCTAATCCGAATCAGCACCCACTCTGTTACCCAGGGTCTTACAAGAGTGTGGGTGGAAGCTCTCAGGCTCACATAACCACCGGGGATGGGGTAGAATTTGAATCCGGGTCATCCTGACCTTTTTCTGTCCCTTCTATGGAATACAGACATATTTCAGATCCACAGTGGAAATGTGTGTCTTTTTTGACCCTTTTTGTGCCATGTAAGCCACGGCGAGACCCACTGCCCCTGCTTGTTTCAAGCATGTCGATCAATGAGAAGATGATAATGGATAAAAACCTTCCGTGGTTCCTAAAGTCGGAGTGGTCCCAATGTTAACCATTATTGATAATATGCCAGCAAGGCCGGTGGTAATTATTTACTCCTGGCAACGTACCCCAAATGTTTAGTTAATCAGTGAACATTTATTATGCACCAAGATGCCAGATTCTGAGCACCTAAGGGACACAGAAGGGGGAAAATCCCCCCCAGCATTGCGCCCGTCCTCCAGGAGCTTGTGTTTCGGCGAGGGAGACGAGTGAGGGGTGGACCCGCCGCGACTTTCTTAGGGGAGCGCATGAACCCCTGTCTCCCAGGAGGTTTAAGGATGGGTGGCTCATGATTTGCTTCTGTTGGTGGGAGGGCCCACACTGAGGAAATCCAGGGGAATATCTGAGTGACATGCAATGAGAAGTTAATGATGATAAAAATAGCTCTAAATAAAGAAATGGCTCTAAATCAGCAGATGTAAAACACACACAGAGTAAAGGGAAGGTAATCTCAGAGGGGGAAGAGAAAGCCTCCTGCAGATCCTGACATTTGGCCTAAATCTCGAAGGAAGCCAAGGATTCCAACAGGCCAAAGTGAAATGGAAGCCTGTTCTGGCTGGGGGAGGGGGCCACCACAAAGGGATGGAGCTGGTCAAAATATTCATTATGAGCATCAGCGAGGTGACCAATAAGTACCCTGTGGAGGACAGTAGAGAATGAGGAAGCAGGAAAGAGAGGAAGCAACCAGGTGGGAGAGAGCTTTAAATGCTTTCCACTCCTCAAAAAAGAACTTGAGTTTTGATCCAGTAGGAAGAGGGAACGATCCGTATAGACTTGGATGGATGTGGGTGGGGTGGGCCGTCTGTGCCAGAGGCTGTGACAGGTCCAATCCAGCTGAAGAGGCTCCAAGGCATGGATCCAGTAACAAGCAGCAACTCTGTTATTCAGATCCACTGAGATAAATTCAGGGAGGCTCATTTCCCCCAACTGGCCCATACGTACTTGTTATCTTGGTTTTGATTTTGATTTTTGATTACAGCAACTCGTTGGAAAAGCTCGGATCTCTGTCCTTGGAGAGCATATCTGGGGAGGGAATGACACACCTCTGGGAGCCCCAAAGAAGCCATTAACAAACAGAATGCTGTAAAATATTAAAAGGTCCAGAGAAAACTCTCTAAACATTGGATCAGTCCTCTAACATGGATTTACAGAAAGACATGGACAAACATGAGCTGTGGAAGCCAAACTGAGGCATTTTCTAGAGATGGAGAAATCTTCCAGCAGTTTCTGGTTGTATCTGGAATTGTGCTGATTGTTTCAAGTCCTAGAAAAAAAAAAAAAAAGCAACTTCCTAAGGAAGAGCCATAATCACATATGGAGCAACCATGTACACCAGAAAAACCAAGTGGATGGAAAATGTCTGCTTCATAGATTATTATATGCAATTACATGCATAATCTATAGAACACATCTATTACAGATAAGCAGAGACAGAGAGAGAGAGAGAGAGATACAAAGAAAGAGACAGAGAGACAAAGAGAGAGAGAAGAGAGAGAGAGACAGAGTCAGAAATGAGAGAGAAACAAAGACAGAGACAGAAAGAGAGAGAAATAAAGACAGAGACACAAAGAGAGACAGAATCAGAGAGAGACAGAGACAGAAATGAGAGAGAAACAAAGACAGAGACAGAGAGACAGAGTCAGAGAGAGAGAGACAGAGAGAGAGAAACAGAAATGAGAGAGAAACAAAGACAGAGACACAAAGAGAGACAGAGTCAGAGAGAGAGAAAGAGAAAGAGACAGAGAGACAAAGAGAGAGAGAGAGAGAGAGAGAGAGAGAGAGAGAGAGAGAGAGAGAGAGAGGGAAAGAGAGAGAAAGAGAGACAGAGAGAGAAACAGAGAGAGAGAGAGAAAGAGAGAGACAGAGAGAGAGACAGAGAGAGACATAGACAGAGAGAGAGACAGAGAGACAGAGAGAGACATAGACAGAGAGAGAGAGAGAGAGAGAGAGAGAGAGAGAGAGAGAGAGAGAGAGAGAGAGAGAGAGAGAGAGAGAAGAGAGAGAGAGAAAGAGAGACAGAGAGAGAAACAGAGAGAGAGAGAGAGAGAAACAGAGAGAGAGAGAGAGAGAGAGACAGAGAGAGAGAGAGAGACAGAGAGAGAGAGTCAGAGAGAGAGAAAAAGAAAGAGACAGAGAGACAAAGAGAGATAGGTCTTAGACAAACACTGCAAATGGTCACCTCTAGAATTATGGGAGAAGCCAGTGGTTGGAATGCCTTTGGAAAATAGCACAGAGCTCCTAGTGCCCCAAACTTCTCTGGAAAAAAGGCCCGTCCACTTTAGGCCCGATATTCTTCTGGTTTGTTGTTTGTTGTTCACAATGAAATACTAAGGTCTCCAAAGAACTGAGGTGAGAATTATATGAAAGTGGAGACAGGGGACGTGGGTGGATAGCAGCACGCTACAAGGAATTCTGACCCACAAACTGGTCCGTGAGCCAGGACCATTTACTAAGCGGGTGCCAAATAACTGCACATTAAGTAGAAAGAAAGCCAGTGGCTGCCCACAGGGAACTTCCATTCTCTCGGGGAAGAGTGGTACATAAAAAGCAATGACAGGTGGAGGGGGAGTGGAGGGGCAGGTGAGAGTGAGGAGAGTGAGAGAGCAGTGAATAAGCCCTGGGCAGTCAGCAGCATCCAGCTGTAAACTCCTGGTGTTGGGGAACCGGAAGAAAGCCCTTTCTAGGATGTGGGTGGATCCACTGCGACATTCTTAGGGGAGCACATGAACAACCCCTCCCAGGAGGCTTGTTGGTGGGAGGGCCCACACTGAGGAAATCCAGTGGAATATTTGAATATCTGAGTAAGAGTGACATGGAATGAGAAGTTAATGATGATAAAAATAGTTCATTTAATGCTTTACAATTTGCTAAAAATCTTTCCAGAGAAAAGCCTTGCAAATGTTAAAGCATTATAACTTATTTGATCCTTTCAACTCGGAGTCCAAAGTACTGTTGTTATACCCATTTTACAGATAAGCAAAGTAGGGCAAACAGAAGTTAAGTAACTCTCAGGTTCACACTGCCCTTAGACCTCCAGGGCAAAACCATCTCTGACCCTTAAGTTCTGCACATTATTCATTACACTGACTGGGGCCCAGCCAGCCTACATTCATGGAGGAAAGTGCCTCCTTGGATGAGCTCTTGACTCCACTGAAGTGTCAAATTAATACACTGAAGGAGCACCCCAGAAGCTGTTTGCAGGTAGTTTATTCAGTAGCTTGTGGTCTGAGCTGCAGGTTCTGAAGGGTCCACAACAGCAGACCTGCAACGCTCCTGGGGCAAGGTCCCATGGTCCTGTACTTCGCTTCAGCCAAGTGTGGAGGATGGTGATCCGTTCTAAGAACACGGTTTTTGTGAGAACTTTGACAATTTGGAAAGGATCCAGTGGAGTCCAAACTGGAGGGTGGATGGTTGTGAGTCTTTGGCACATGAAAATTGAGCGAAGGAACTGGGAATGTTTCACCTGGAGACGTGGGCAGAGAAAGTCCCTCATGTGCAAGAGAGCTTAGCCATGTTCCGTCTGTCCCCATAGGACAGAACCAAGACAGCAAGTCCAGGTCACACAGAAGAAGACTTCATCTTTATATCAGGGGGGATCTAATAACCTGAACTATCCATAAATGAAACGGGAAGCATGAAGTCACCGGTACCCGTCGCTGGATGTCATCAGGCAAATGCTGGCTGGCCGCCTGTTGGGCACATTACAGGGGGATCCTTTTTCAGTCCCGGGCTGGTGGAGAACCTCTGAACTCCCCACTCTAAAGTTCTGTGATCTCTGAAGCAGTAAACATAAAAACATGAAGTTCCTTCTGGAAATTTGTGAGCCTCCGTGTTTTCTGGATGGCCACGGTGACTTGGGAGAATACCCAAAGAAAGCCTATGCTAAGAAAATATAGTGCTAAGCAATTCAATTGAGGTTCAGGGCTAAGAGGGTTGTCACAGTATCATATATTTAAAGCTCACAAGGGCTGGAAGATCATTGTTTTAGAACTGTAAGAGACCCATTTTATAGATGAAAAAACTGAGACTTAAAAGGGCTAAGCCTAAGAAGTGGCAAAGTCAGCATTTGAACCCAGGTCCTCTGGGCTCTTTCAGGGTATCACAGTAAAGTCACTCCCCTACTCCAAAACATCCATAGCTCCTTGTAGGAAAGATAATGATAGTGCCTCAAGGGAACTTCGAAAGATCCTTAAAAAAAACCTGCAAACCTGATAAAAGGCAAAGATTCAACCGATACCTTTTGCATAATGATTTATTTAGCTAGTCAAATCGGACAAAAAGAATTAAAGCCTGACTTCCGGAAATTAAGTGAGCTATGTTTGGTGAATGGCAGATTGTAATTGGGTTGAGCCCCAAGGATGACTCTGAGTATGAATCTTGTGTAACTAAGAGCCTTGTGTATAAAATTTTGTGGTTCCCAGCCACAAACTGGAGAGGAGCTTCCAAGCAACAGGGAGGTTTGGCTGGGACTGGGTGCCTTTGGGCTAAGCAGGCAAGCTCGCCCTTACCCAAGTCACCGTGCTCTGGTACTGGGCCAACACGTCATTTCTTGCTCCAGGTTCTAAGTACAGTCCAGGGAACGAGTTTCTTTTTCTTAATCTCTCTGTGTAATTATCTCCCCTGTACTCTGGATGACTAAAGCAGAGTCCTCTTCCTCAGGGAAACCTTTCTCTGCTCTTTGGTGGCCATTATTGCTCCCCTGAGACATTCTTGCTGAGGAGATGCAAAGGTTGCCTATGAGAGAGCACTGCCCACTGCCCCTTCCTCCCCTTCCACTGACAGCCCCTTCAGAGAGAAAACGTGCCTTTCTAAAAGTAAAAGTACACATGAGTGGGTAGTGCTAGAGATGCAGAGAGACAGAGACACAGAGACAGACACAGAGAAAAAGACTATATGTATGTATGTATATATATATATTATATATATATATATATATATATATATATATATATATATATATATATATATATATACACACACATACCTGGAGAGAGAAACAGAGACAGACACAGAGAAAAAGATTATATGTATGTATATACATACATACATATATATATATACACATGGAGAGAGAGACAGACACAGACACACACACAGAGATGGAGATACAGAAAGAGAGAGGCATATATACATATCTACAGAGATAGAGACACATACAGAGAGACAAAGAGACAGAGACAGAGAAAAGAAGAGAAGGAAAGAGGGAGAGAAAAGAGCTTTAATGAAACTTTTAAAAATAGATAGAAAAAAAAAAAGAAATTCAGGAAGACATAAAGACAGCACTATTATTAGTACCTTACCTTTTCTTTAAAAAATTTCTATGGGGGGCAGCTAGGTGGCGCAGTGGATAGAGCACCAGCCCTGAATTCAGAAGGAGCCGAGTTCAAATCTGGTCTCAGACACTTAACACTTCCTAGCTGTGTGACCCTGGGCAAGTCACTTAACCCCAGCCTCAGGGGGGAAAAAAAATTACTATGGTGGGGGCAGTTAGGTAGCACAGTGGATAGTCCTGAAGTCAGGAGGACCTGAGTTCAATCAAGTTCAGACACTTAGCACTTCCTGGCTGTGTGACCCTGGGCAAGTCACTTAACCCCAATTGCCTCAGGGAAAAAGATTACTATCAATAGCAGTAGTTTATAGTATTCTTGGTTTTGTTCTTTGTCTATTATTGAAACGTTTGTGATTATTGATTATTGTTAAGACATCATTAAAAAAGAACATATAAATTTAAAAAGCCTCCAGATCCATGTGTTATCTTTTGGTTTATGCTGTAGATTATGAGGATCCTAATGCGATGTAGCAGATTGGTTATATATAATCATAGAGAGCTTTTGGGCAATGGCGCTTTAATCCCGTTTCATTTTGTTCATTCATTCTCTCATTCATTTGCTTATTATTCACACACTTATGAAGGTCCTATGGCATAGTTAGCACTGGACTAGCACCAGGGGAAGGCACAAACTATAAACAAGTCATCCCTGCCCTCAGGCAATCCAGAGTTTTCTCTACAAGACACAGAAAACACAAAACACAAAGATTGCAACAGGACGAGATTGGTAGTTGTTGGAAAGCCCCAGTTTGAAGGATCAGTGATGGAAAATTGCCTTATAAGCTGAACCTTTGGGCTACAGAGCTTTCAAAAAATATGGCACAATTTCATGAAAAATAGCTTCAACTAAAATGACTTGTTTTCTGAAATAATAATGGTGCTGCCCGCTCGTATTTTCATAAAAGGTACTTGGCTTGCGATGAAATTTGAGTTGGACTCCTCCGAGTTGGAGAATACATCCTTCTCTGGCAGCGTTTGAAATGAGATGTTTTCAGGGAATAGCTAAGGAAGAATAAAATAAATACTAAAAAGCTGTAGATGTATAGCGTGTTATAGGTTATAAGGAGTTTTTAATATCCATCTAATTTTCACAAGGGCCCCGTAGGGTATGTCCAAGGAGACATGTTACAGATTGGGTCAAGAAAGTCATAGGATCACAGGATGGTACAATCAGAGCTGGGGTGGGGGGGATGGTCCTTAGAGATCACTAAATCAAACAACTCCCATTATTCAGAGAGACTGAGTAATTTACTGAAAGTCAGAGAGATAATAAGTTGCTGAGTTGGGATTCGAACTCAGACTGATTCCAAAGCCAACATTCTTTCTGATTTATTCAAGGTTATATACTTAAGCGTAGAGCTACATGTGTCTGAGGCCCAGATCTTTCTATTTGCTCCTGGTGCTTCTCAGGAATCACCCCACATGTCTAGATCACTTTGCCTTTATCAGAATTTTGAAAACAGTATCAGATGTGATCCTTCCAGTACCTTCCTGAGCTGGTTGTGCACATGGAATTCCCCTAGACTGAGGGAAGGTGGGATCTTGGCTCCAACCCTCTCAAGCTATTTTTTTTTCCATTTTATTTTTTTTCCACTATATTTTTTATTTTGCTAAATATTTCCAAATTATGTGTGAGACAAAATTAAAGTTCATTTAAAAAAACTTTCGAGTTCGAAATTCTATCCTTCCCATCTCCTTCAAAGGGCAAGTGATTTGATATTGATTATGTATATAACATCATTCAAAACATATTTCTATGTTGCAAAAAGAACAAAGAAAAGATAAAGAAAAAAATTAAAAGTAGCTTAATCTGCATGCAGATTTCTTTCTTTTTTTTTCCCCTGAGGTTGGGGTTAAGTGACTTGCCCAGGGTCACACAGCCAGGAAGTGTTAAGTGTCTGAGACCAGATTTGAACTCAGGTCCTCCTGAATTCAGGGCTGGTGCTCTCTCCACTGCGCCACCTAGCTGCCCCACACATGCAGATTTCATCTGCTCTTTCTCAGGAGAAGGGTAGTATTTTTTATGAGTCCTTTGGATCATATATCTTGATCAAAGTAGCTCAAAGTTGATCATCCTTACAACATCACTGTTACAATGTTATCTTCTCCTGGTTCTGCTGACTTTACTTTGCATCACTTCATAGAAGTCTTCCCAGGCTTTTCTGAAACTACCCTGCCCCTCATTTCTTACAGCACAATAGTAATCTATCACAGTCATATGCCATGACCTGCTCATTTATTTCTATTTTTATTTTTTAAAATAATTAATTTTTATTTTACCAGCAATAAGGTGAGTTAATTTCCTTCCCACTTCCTGTCCCCAATATTGAGCAAGTTTATTTTTAAAAGAAAAAAAATCAATATAAAGCTATACAATTCAGCAAAATAAAGCTAAGTTGGAAAACGCCCATCCATTTCTGCTTTTTGCCTCTCTTTATGTCTCTTTATGTGCTTCACTGTCATTCTTTTGGATACGTGGTTTATCCTTGTCTTGGTCAGAATTCTAATATCTTTCCAAGTTCTTTTTCTCTGTAACATTGCTCTCTTTGTAAAAATTGTTCCCTTGGTTCTGCTCACTTCACCCTGTGTCAGTTCATAAATGATTTCCCAGTTTTCACTGAAATTGTCCATTGCCTTATTTCTTATGACCCATTAATATTCCATTCTACTCATATACTACAATTTGTCTAATCATTCTCCAATAGGGGGTACTCCCTTAGTTTCCAACTTTTAGCTACCCTGAAAAGAGCTGCTGTAAACATTTTTAGAAGCCTTTCCCCTCTTTTTTTAATTTCTTTGGGGGTAGTGATAAAAGTGGGTTTAGCTGAGATTTGAAAGAGGCCATGGGAACCAAAGGGAGGGAGAGAGAGGAATAGTATGGGAGAAAAGCCAGTAAAAATGCCTGAAGTCAAGAGATAAAGTGGCTCCCTCAAGAACCAGGAAGAAGACCAGTATTATTGGCTCACAGAATACATGGGGTGACCAGAAGGAAGAGTAAGGTGAAAAAAGGCCAGAGAGATAGGAGAGGGGAACTTCTGAAGGTTTTTTTTTAATATATTTTTTTTATTGACTTATATCTTTTTTTTTATTCATTTTTCCAAATTATCCCCCCCCTCCCTCCACTCCCTCCCCCCGATGACAGGCAATCCCATACATTTTACATGTGTTACAATATAACCTAGATACAATATATGTGTGTAAATACCATTTTCTTGTTGCACATTAAGTATTAGATTCCGAAGGTATAAGTAACCTGGGTAGATAGACAGTAGTGCTAACAATTTACATTCACTTCCCAGTGTTCCTTCTCTGGGTGTAGTTGTTTCTGTCCATCATTGATCAACTGGAAGTGAGTTGGATCTTCTTTATGTTGAAGATTTCCACTTCCATCAGAATACATCCTCATACAGTATTGTTGTTGAAGTGTACAGCGATCTTCTGGTTCTGCTCATTTCACTCAGCATCAGTTGGTTTAAGTCTCACCAAGCCTCTCTGTATTTCTCCTGTTGGTCATTTCTTACAGACCAATAATATTCCATAACCTTCATATACCATAATTTACCCAACCATTCTCCAACTGATGGACATCCATTCATCTTCCAGTTTCTAGCTACAACAAAAAGAGCTGCCACAAACATTTTGGCACATACAGGTCCCTTTCCACTCTTTAGTATTTCTTTGGGATATAAGCCCTGTAGTAGTACTGCTGGGTCAAAGGGTATGCACAGTTTGATAACTTTTGGGGCATAGTTCCAAATTGCTCTCCAGAATGGCTGGATTCTTTCACAACTCCACCAACAATGTATCAGTGTCCCAGTTTCCCCACATCCCCTCCAACATTCATCATTATTTGTTCCTGTCATCTTAGCCAATCTGACAGGTGTGTAGTGGTATCTCAAAGTGGTCTTAATTTGCATTTCTCTGATCAGTAGTGATTTGGAACACTCTTTCATGTGAGTGGAAATAGTTTCAATTTCATCATCTGAGAATTGTCTGTTCATATCCCTTGACCATTTATCAATTGGAGAACGGTTCGGTTTCCTATAAATCAGGGTCAGTTCTCTATATATTTTGGAAATGAGACCTTTGTCAGAACCTTTACTTTTAAAAATATTTTCCCAATTTGTTACTTCCCTTCTAATCTTGTTTGCATTAGTATTGTTTGTACAGAAACTTTTTAGTTTGATGTAATCAAAATCTTCTATTTTGTGATCAATAATGATCTCTAGTTCTCCTCTGGTCATAAATTCCTTCCTCCTCCACAGGTCTGAGAGGTAGACTATTCTCTGTTCCTCTAATCTATTTATTATCTCATCTTCTGAAGGTTTTTAATGTCAAAGGTTTCATTTTTGGCCCTGAAAGGGACTCAGTCATTGGAGTTTATTAAATCGGAGGACGTGGAATGGTCAGCTTTAGGCTGATCTTTTCGACATTTAAGTTCAGAGTTGACTAAATGAGTGGAGGAAAAGCTTGCAAAATGGAAAAAGGTCACCCAACAGGCTCTTTCAATAGGCCGGGAATGAGGTGATGACAGATGATGTATGCAAGGGATGTTATAAAGGTAAAACTGACCAGAGATTGGATGTGGGGCGGCGGTGAGAGAAGGAGTCCAGGATGACAGGAAGTTTCAAGCTTGAGTAACTGGGAGGATGACAGTGCCCTAGACAGTAATGGGGAAGGAAGTTCAGAAGGGTGGAGGGTTTAGGGGGAAAAAGATAACCAATTTGTATCAGAGTGGTTGGGTTTGTTATATCTATGGGTATCCAGTATGAGGTGATTACATACATAAATTATCTCATCCTGCCTTACCCTCAAACACCTCCACTCTCTTATTTTTAATCTCTTCTTGTCCACCGGCTGTTTCCCTGCTGTCTACAAACATCTCCCTCATTTTACCTGTCCATTCCCACTTTCTTCTCCCAACTCTCTTCTCCCTTTTGTGCTTAAAGTCCTTGAGAATGTCATCTGTAATCAATGCCTTCATTTTCTTTGCTCTCTCTTCCACTTTAGCCGTTTTCTTGGATTTCATAATCTCCAGAAACTCATCTTTCTGCTAGATGAAATCACCCTAGAGTCTCTCCCTTGCTCAGATAATTTCCTACTCTGACTGCAGGACTTCATCATCCCTAAGAAGGCAGGCCTAAGGGCAGTGAGTGATGTAAGTTCAATATAAAGAAATTATCTCATTTATAAAGATTTAAAATCTCATTCAATTCTCACGACAACGATGGGAGATAGGTCCTCTTATTTTTCAGATATGGAAACTGAGGCAAAAAAAAGTTACTTATCCAAGGTCACGCAGATAATAAGAACCTAAGGTAGGATTCCAACTCCAAATCCAATGGCTGCACCATCTAGCTGCCTCGTTTTGGCTGTCTACACCACTTTGGGATAATTTTTCTTGCTCTTAAGCCTAAATCTTCCTTTTTATGAGTTCTGATTTTGTCTTCTGGAGTTGAATGGAACAAATCGAATCCATTTTCCATATACCAAATAGTTGAACATAGCGATCATTCTACCTCTTACTCTTCTCTTCTCTGGGTTTCTTCATTCAATAATATGGAAATGAGGCTTTTCATTGTCCTAGCACCTTTTCTAGGCATCCATCAATGTTTTTCCTAAGCTCTGGCATCCAGATCTGAACACAATACTGCAGATGGTTTCTGAGCAGAGGAGAACACAGAGGAAGTGTCACCTCCTTATTCCTAAAAGCTATGCTCAGTGCAACTCCACATGGACTTAGAATTGGCTTTTTGGCTGCCACATTACATTGCTGACTCATATTGAGTCTGCAGTCCACTAATCCTTGTTTCCCCTTTTTAAAAAAGAACTATGATAACTTATTTTTTCCTTTTCCTTGCTAATCATCCCTTCTCTATCTTATTCTGAAGAAGCTGATTTTGGGAGGGATCCAACTGGAAGACTTTACACATATCCTTGTTGAATTCATGGTATTTGATTAATCCAGTGCTCTCACTTCTCGGAATCCTTTTGACTTTGCCATGTTAGCTTTTCCTTCTAGCTTTGTGTTATCGGTTAATTTGATGGAGGTGATCTTTGCCTTAACTCAAATCTTTGATAAGAATGTTAAACAGTACAAAGCTAAGTCCACATTCTCGCCATCTCTTCTAAAAGAATAGCATGAATAATGACATAAATCCTTTGCTATTGTCTCAAAAAACTATTCCTTATCTTCTCCACATCCTCCAGTTTAGTAACTCAGGACAAAAAAAAAAATCTCTTTTCCTCTACTCACTCTAGTCCATTCTGCACCTAAATGCCATAGTGATCGGCCTAAAGCTGACCATTCCACATCCTCCTATTTAGTCAAATCTAGCTTCAGCTCTGTATGACTATAGACTTGAGCCTGAATTTCCTCATCTATTACATGGAGAGAAAAGCAATACAACTCTCAGGGATATTGTGAAGCTCATGAATAAAGTATACTTTAGATAAAGTATGAGCCATTGCCATTATTCCTATTACTATTCTGAGTGGCCAAAGGAAGACTCATCTCTCCCATCCCTTCTTTCTTTCTTTCTTTCTCTCTCTCTCTTTCTTTCTCTCTCTCTCTCTCTTTCTTTCTCTCTCTCTCTCTCTCTCTTTCTCTCTCTCTCTCTCTCTCTTTCTCTCTCTTCTTTCTTCTTTCTTTCTTTCCTTTCTTCTTCTTTCTTTTCTTTCTTTCTTTCTTTCTTTCTTTCTTTCTTTTTCCTTCCTTCCTTCCTTCCTTTCTTTCTTTCTTTCTTTCTTTCTTTCTTTCTTTCTTTCTTTCTTTCTTTCTTTCTTTCTTTCTTTCTTTCTTTCTTTCTTTCTTTCTTTCTTTCTTTCTTTCTTTCTTTCCTTCCTTTCCTTCCTTCCTTTCTTCCTTCCTTTTTTCCTTCCTTCCGTCCTTTCCTTCCTTCCTTCCTTCCTTCCTTCCTTCCTTCCTTCCTTCCTTCCTTCCTTCCTTCCTTTCCTTCCTTCCTTCCGTCCTTTCCTTCCTTCCTTCCTTTCCTTTCCTTCCTTCCTTCCTTCCTTCCTTCCTCCCTTCCTTCCTTCCTCCCTCCCTCCCTCCCTCCCTCCCTCCTTCCCTCCCTCCCTTCCTTCCTCCCTTCCTTCCTTCCTTCCTTCCTTCCTTCCTTCCTTCCTCCCTTCCTTCCTTCCTTCCTTCCTTCCTTCCTTCCTTCCTTCCTTCCTTCCTTCCTTCCTTCCTTCCTTCCTTCCTCCCTCCCTCCCTCCCTCCCTCCCTCCCTTCCTTCCTTCCTTCCTTCCTCCTTCCTTCATTCCCTCCTTCCTTCATTCCTCCTTCCTTCCTTCCTTCCTTCCTCCCTCCCTCCCTCTCTCCCTCCCTCCCTCCCTCCCTCCCTCCCTTCCTTCCTTCCTTCCTTCCTTCCTTCCTTCCTTCCTTCCTTCCTTCCTTCCTTCCTTCCTCCCTCCCTTCCTTCCTTCCTTCCTTCCTTCCTTCCTTCCTTCCTTCCTTCCTTCCTTCCTTCCTCCCTTCCTTCCTTCCTTCCTTCCTTCCTTCCTTCCTTCCTTCCTCCCTTCCTTCCTTCCTTCCTTCCTTCCTTCCTTCCTCCCTCCCTCCCTCTCTCCCTCCCTCCCTCCCTTCCTTCCTTCCTTCCTTCCTTCCCTCCTTCCTTCATTCCCTCCTTCCTTCATTCCCTCCTTCCTTCCTTCCTTCCCTCCCTCCCTCTCTCCCTTCCTCCCTCCATTTCTATTTCTATCTATCTATCTATCTTTTTTCCTTCACTCATTTCCCGTTCCTGCCCAAGTCATGTCTATAACACTTGTCACATGGGTCCTTTCTTCTCCACTTCCCTCTCCCACAGCTCTAGGATAATTCCATCCCTTGTTAACAAGCCAATAGGCATTTATTAAGTGCTTACTATGTGCCAAGGGTTGGGGATACAAAAGAAAATAAAAAGAGACCTGGCCTCCAAGGAGTCTACATTCTAATGATGTAGACAGCATATCAGGAAGTATATATAGAGAGGAGACAGAAAATTGTCTGAAAGGAGAAGGGCTAATGTTTTCCTTATCACTCATTCATTTAAAAATTGCCCTTTTATTTTTGAATTTTATGATCACAATTAAATGAATAAAAAAGAACTAGAAAGCCCTTTGTAACTTTTATTTTGTCTGCTTTGTTGTAATAAGAAGCATATATAATATATGTATATGATTTAATAGGGCAATTAGTTGCTAAGCCTCAGGCAACTCCCTAAGATAATAAATCACCAAGACTTGAGATCTGTGGGTGAAGAATGTTCTTATCTTAAAGAAATCACAGATCCTTGGCATTGGTTGATGAATCACTCCTAACTGGGGCTATTGTAATAAAAACCTCCACTTGGTCTCACTGCAGCCATTCTCTCTCTTCTTGAAACCATTCTTTACACAAAATAGTCTTCCCAATGCATGGGGCTGACCAAGTCAGTCCTCTCCTCAAAGCTCCTCAATAGCTCCCTATTACCTGCAGATCTAACTGCAAACTTCTTTGCTTAAGCATTGGGCTCCCTCCACAATTTGATCCCAATTTAAACTCCCTTTCTATTCTTCTTTATATTCCTTCACAATACATACACTGCATTCTGGATAAAACAGTTATTCCTTTGACTAGACCAGCGTCCATAGGACTTAATCTATGGAGTAATTAACTGAAAGATTTGGGCATCTTTGGAAAATAGAAGGCTCAGCGATTCTTTTTTCGTCAGGGTTGGACTGTGACTGTGGAGTCCTTTCCATCGTTTCCTTCCTCCATCCTGTCCCTAAACTCAGGAAGCAATCTTCCACCTACTAAGATACTTTTCTTCCTGCAAGTCCTATTTCTTATGCTGCCTCATCGAGCAGAGCAGTCTTCCTTGTTATTCCAGAGAAATGCATCCAAGCAAAAGGATCCCTAATAAGAGAGTTTCATTTTAGAATCGGAAGTCTAGAATTCAAATCCAGCCCCTGCTCCTACAACTTGTGACTTCAGACAAATGACTTAATCTCAATGGGTCTCATCTATAAAGTGACAAGGTTGGTCCTGAGGGTCTTGTTAGCTCTGTGATTTTTGCATCCACTCTGTTTAATTTTCTCTGGTGATCATATTCCATCTTTTTTTTCAAATATGTTGCCTATCCCCTCTAGAAAATAAAAGTTCCCAAGGGGCAGAGCCTCTTTCGTTTTTCATGCTTTTGTCCCTAGCATGGATGTTTTTATACATAGTAGGTGCTTTGTATTGCGTCACAATGTCTCCCCAAGCTTTGGTCCCAGGGCCTGACTCAAAGTTCTTTCTTACTAATGCATGTTGGTTGAGTGTTAACCTGTCTTGAATTAGGGTACACATAGAAGATTTAGTGCCCTGATCTCCTTTTAGATTTTGCAATTTCTCAGATGCACAAAAAACTGGACAGTTCCATCGCCACTGGCTTTCCGGCCCAATCAGGACCATGCTCCGCTCCTCTGAATGATAATATCTCTAAAATATCTTACAAAAAACCTGAGAGATTATTTAATCTCAAATCCCACATTTTATGAGTAAATAAACTGAGGCACAAAAAAGTCAGAGCTAAAATGTCCCAAAGGCTCATGGGTAGAAGCTGGATTTTAATTCAGGCCTTCTGACTCTCAAATGGGTGCTCTTTCCATTGGACTGCACCTATGGGGGGTGCTGAGGAAACCTCTTGCCCACAAAATAAGATGTTGGCTTAGTATCACCACTAATAATGCTGCACTGAAGATTCTGAATAATTTGAGAAGAGATATTCCTTCGATATCCCTGCTTATTCAAACCTTTCTTTTCCCTTAAGGAAGACCCAGTTCAAGTCCCACTTCTTCCCTTGGGTCCTCCATAATTCTCTTTCTTCTTCCACCTCCACTTATTAATATTCTTAAAATGTTTTTTTATTAATATTCTTTCCCTCCTCCAATTGCCTTATATTTCTATAGCTGGGTGCCCAGCTGCCAGAATTAGGGAGACTTGAGTTTGATCCCTGCGGGGACTCTACAAGACTCTGACCCTTTCAGTCTCTTGTCTGCCTGTCTCCCAGAGCCCTATTACTCTGGGCAGCCTTCCTTCTCCTCTCCTCCCCCCATCCTCCACCACACTTCGGAACAGCTGATGATTGCCTCAGACTGGCAGCAAGCTATATCTGGGCGACCAGCATTTCCTGATACACAACTGTTTACAGAAGGCTTCAGAAATTCCCCTTCTCTTCCTAGCCTCCCCTAGGAATATGAGGAAGCCAATCTGGTAATACCCAGAATGGACACTGGAAGAAGATATGGGCCAAAGTCCCAGTTCTGCTATTTACTGGCTGGATTAACTTGGACAAGTCATTTTCTTTGAGTCTCAATGTTTTCAGCTATAAAAGTGGGGCTTGGGTTAAGTTTAAAAAAACTTGTAAAGATTTCCATGAAATAATGAAAAGTGAAATGAGCAGTCCCAAGTGATATTGTACATTGGAGGAGAAATTTTGAATTAACTAAGAACAACTTTGAAGGACTAATTAATTTTGAGTATTTTAAATATTCAAACCAATTATAAAAGACTTATGAAGAAAAAAGCTATCCATCTCCAAAGAAAGGAACTGATAAAAAGAAGTATGTATACTTTGGTTTTACATGTATTATACCTGTATTACGTATGCATGGATATGTATATTTGTGTTTACTTGTAGCCTTCCCTAAAATGAGGTGAAGAGGGGAAGAAATGCACATCTGAGAACAAAAGAAATCTAAGAAAGGAGCACAGAAAAGCAGGGTAGTTTTGAAAACAATGTCTGCTATTTACTATATAATTTATAAATTTTATAATAATTATAATTATATTATATATTATAATTAAAATTATATTATTATGTGATTTAAAAAGTAAACAGTTTGAAATGAAAATTCATGGTTATATGTTGAATCCTCTGTTTATGTTGTGCTATACACAGGGAAATGTTTTTTTTTTTTCCCTCTTTTTGTCTTTAGTTCAAAATGAATTTTTAAAAAGAGAAAAGAAAATTTATCAGTATAGGTAGTACACAGGGCCTGAAAGAATGAGGATTGAGAAATTACTTTGGGTCATTTCTGTCTCCCCAAAGGTCACTCAAGGTAGAGACCCGGCCAGAGGTTCCTAGATGCACCAAAGACAAAGTAAATAGAGTTTGTAGCCTAATCTTGGAAACCTAAGCATTAGTAAAGAAAGAGAGGTCAGAAACTAACAGGGAATTATTGGGGAGGGGGGTGAAGAGTGGAATTTCAGAAGATCTGCTTTAATAAAGGCTTACTATCATGGATACTCTAAAAAGGATACTGGAAATGAAAAGGAAGAAGATAAAACCAAATTCTGCTTCATAAAATCTATAATATGATTGGATTACTTGCTGATTAGAGGAGGGGAGGGAGAAGGGAGGGGAATTGGAACACAAGATTTTGCAAGGGTGAATGTTGAAAATAATCTTTGCATGTATTTGGAAAATAAAAACTATTATTTTTTTTTTTTTTACATAAGACTGAGGAAACCAAGGATAAAAAAATTATAATATGAAAGAAAATATACTCAAAATACATAAAGACAGACAGAATCCTGATGACTCCCGAGAAATCATGGAATAACAACCAAAAAAACTACAAAATGATTTGAAAAAAGAAATAAAATTCATAGCAAAAAATATTAGGAATGAATTTTGATCAAAAGTTTTCAATATTCAACCTTTTGCTATTCACCTTTCCCTATTCAAAATGAAATTCAATGCAGAATTTAAAATAAAATTAGATTTGGAAAAACAAACATCCAAAAAGGAGATTCAATAAAGATGAACAGATTTGGAACTCAAAATATTAAAGTGACCCCCAAAATGGCAATAGAAAATCAACAGACAACAAAACAATTAAAACGCTAATTCCTTGAGTACAAAACATTTGTTTTATAAATAAAAGAGGGACTTGGATAAAGATCTAATCACTAACCGATCTCTCAAATACCTTCAGGTCAGAATTCTAAGAAATATGATCCAAGCACTTATGTGTTAGTCCTTGGTGCTAGGAGTTGAGGAATCCATATATTCATGTATTCATTCAACAAATATTTATTAAAGATCCAGATGGTACAGTAGATTTAGAGCATTTCTCTCAAATCAGGAAATCTAATCTCAAATACCTATTAGTTGTGTGACCGTGAGTAAGTCACTTACTCCTGTTTTCCTCAGTTTCTCATAAAATGAACTGGAGAAGGAAATGGCAAGCCCCTCTGGTATCTTTGCCAAGAAAACTCCCAATGGGGTGATGAAGAGCTGAGACAACAATAACATTGTGTTCTTAGTACCAGAAAAGGTTACTGTTTGCTACTGATCGTAACCAAGTTTGATTGTCTTTTCCCTTATTCCCTCTGTGTCCAGTGGATCCTTGAGGTTTTATTTTTCTTTCTCTCTGTGTGACCAGTCTTCAAGTATGTACAAAGTGCTGGTTTGGTGATAACACAACTAGAACATGAGAAGTGCCCTCAGAGAGCTTACATTCTACCAGAACTAGAGGGAATGAAGCTAGAGAGTTTCTTGATCTGTTTGTAGATGGAGCCAGCCTCGGCTTCAATGCCAACTCTGACACTTATTGGACGTGTCCCTGGGCATGTCACATAAACTGTCAGCGAGGGCAGGCAGCTCTCTGAGAGTCTAAGTCACAGAACGGATCCAGTCTGCATTGGCGGAAGGAGTTTTCCCACTGTACCTCACTTGCCCAGTTTTCCAGTGGCCATTGTAGATAAGATCTGGGGTTAGAGTCATGAAGAATTGAGTTCAACCAGCCTCTGACCTTAACTTACAAGCTATGGCGCTTGTCACTTAACTTCTGCCTGTCTCTGTATTCTCACAGGTGAAATGGAGACAATAATAGCATCCGCCTCACAGGACTGTTAGAAGGATTCAATGTTTGCAAAGTCCTTGGCACATAGTAAATACCATATGAATGTTTTCAAAATGACTGGTCCGCCCCCTACTTTTTGTACTCAAGGAAGTGGCATTTTAATTGTTTTGTTGTTTGTTGATTTTCTGCTGCCATTTTTGGGGTCACTTTAATATTTTGAGGTCCAACTCTGTTCATCTTTATTGAATCTCCTTTTTGGATGTCTTTCCAAATCTAATTTTTATTTTAAATTCTGCATTGAATTCCATTTTGAATAGTAAAAGGTAAATAGCAAAAGGTTGAATATTGAAAACTTTTGATCAAAATTCATTCCTATGCTTTCTGGGTTGGCTCAGTTTTCCCAGGATCTCCCACCATAGGGAGGTGACCCTCCCAATCCTGTCACTCCCTGCCGCCACCATGCTAACCAGCCGCTTACCCTGGGGCCATGGGGATCTCTCCCTAGATCACCATTCCTCCCCTGGGAGTGGAGAGAGGAGAGATTCTGAATTTTCAGAAAGGAATGTGTTAATTCAAAGAAAAAAATCTCTAACCACAAATCATAGATCTGGGGGTTTGGAAAAGACCTTGTGCATCAGTCAATGCGACCCGCAAGGACCCCCTCTAAATGATTCCCAACAATCGGTTCTGCAATTTCTGTCAAAAGGCCTCCAAGGAGAACAGCCCACCTTCTCTGGAGGAAATTTTCCCACTAATTTCCTGTGTTCTCTCCAACCTCTGTGTCTACATATGTCTAGAACACACTCTTTCCATATCTCCACTTATTCAAACTTTAAGGCCTCTGGTTCAGTTTGAGTGTTGGGCCTGGTCTCGGGAAGTCTTACTTTCCTGGGATCATATCTGACCTCCGACACTAGTTGTGTGATCCTGAGCAAGTCACCTAACCCTGTTTTCCTCAGTTTACTCCTCTAGAAAATGAACAGGGGAAAGAAATGCAAACCACTTTAGTATCTTTGCCAAGAAAATTCCTAATGGGGTCACAAAGAGTGACCAGACAACAACAAAAACAATGCTCTCTCCTTTGGGTCCTCCTTGATTCTCTTTCTTCCTCTTCCTCCACCCTCATTCTCCATTTCTGTTCTTTCCCTTGCCCAATTGCCTTTTATTTCTTTAGCTCGGTGGTTTAGCTGATGGAGACAAGAAGACTTGAGTCTGAATTTTGCCTCAAAGGCTTGTAGGCTCTCTAACTGAATCATAGAATCTGTTTGTCCCTCAGTTTCCTCATCCGTGAAATGGGGACATAATAACACTTGCCATACAGGTCTCTTTATCTCCCCTGATTGGTTGTGAGGTTCCCGCATATTCATAGAGGTTAACACCAAAACATTATGTATACACTAGCAATTATTATCATTCACATTTTGCCTCACCCTTTCCAATACAAGATCCATGAAAGATAGGGACTGCCTGGAGTTCAGTGTCTGGAAACCCAGTAGACAACAAAGATATTTATTGAATTGAATTACTGCATAGCTCAGGTTTGGAAGCAGTTTTCTCTGGATTTCTCCTTGGTTGTAAATAACTTCCTAGCTTTGTGTCCAGGGTGACATGGGGCTGGTCTTCTTCCCCTATCAGCTTCTGCATAATACGGGTGGAAAGTCCTGGCTCTGAGACCCCAGAATCTGCTTCTATCACCAAGATCTTGGTGAATGTTCACCTACAAGCAAAGGTGAGGTGCAACCTCACTTTTCTCCTTTGTAAAATGAGAGGGATGGGCTTGATCATTGCTCCCTTTTCTGCTCTGTCTATAATTTTCTGGATTTACTCCACCCAATCAACAGGAAATTTCTTTCCTTCCTAGCCCAAATATTCTTTTTTTCTTATTTTTCCCGTTTGAAGATTATATATTTTTTATAAATAGCTTTTTATTTTTCAAAACACATACAACGAGAGTTTTCAACATTCACCCTTGCAAAACCTTGGGTTCCAAAATTTCTCTCTCACTTCCCTTTTCCCCCTTCCTCTAGACAGCAAGTAATCCAATATAAATTAAATAGTGCAATTATTCTAAACATATTTCTACATTTACAATGCTGCACATGAAAAATCAGATCAAAAATAGAATAAAAAGCAAACAAAATTAAAGGTGAATTAAAAATTAAATTAGTGATTAAAGGTGACAGTTTAAAAGGTGAGAATACTACGTGGTGACCCCACATTCAGTTCATCTGGATACAGATGGCTCTATCACAAGTCTATTGGAATTGGCCTGAATCACTTCATTGTTGAAAAGAACCAAATCCATCACAGACGATCATCATATATACCATGATCTCCTGGTTCTGCTCACTTCTCTCAGCATTGGTTCCTGTAAGTCTCTCCAGGTCTCTCTGAAATCATCCTGCTGACCATTTAATAATATTCCAAGAGATTCCCATACCATCACATACTCAGCCATTCCCCAACTACTGGGCGTCCACTCAGTTTCCAGTTTCTGGCCCCTACAAAAAGGGCCACCACAGACATTTTTGCACATGTGGGTCTTTTCCCTTTTTAAGATCTCTTTGGGATACAGATCCAATAGAAACACTGCCGGGTCAAAGGGCATGCACAGCCTTTTGTAGTCCAAATATTCTTCATAAACTGGTTTTTCCTTAAATTTTATCTCTCTTCTGGACTCCTTCCCTTCCACTCCCCACCCCCCCACCAACTCTGTTTTCCTGAGATCCCTTGTTCTCAATCCTGAACTGACTCTTACAAGCCTTTAAACCCGGAAAGCCACTCAGTGTCCAGAGAAGAAGAATCTCAAAATGACCCATAATCAATGAGATTTCATTAATAAAATCTAAGTCTTAGGGAAAGACTGTTTATTACAGGATCAAAACTAGCATCTCTGATGATGAGCCAAGAAACAAAATCTATTTGAGTGATGGACATGGTGGGAATACAGCAATGACTTCAGGACACAAGGCTATGTGGCAGACACAGGAAGAGATCTGCACCTCTGGACTCCTGGACAAATTATCTAGCCTGGGTACCTACTATCTGTAAATTGCTACTAGGGAAAGAGGAGTTACAAGAAAAGTCCAGGGACTGTGGCTTCAGAGAGTTACCACAAGGGATATGATTTGCAAGAGTAAGATTAAGATCAGATAAAGGTGGGCCATTTTTTATAGGAGATCTCCCACAGTCAGGGCAGTCATGAATGTACATCGATGGGATTGTACCATGGGATGTCAGAGAGTGAGTTTGGGTAAAGCAGAAGTGGTACCGGAGCTGGGGAGACAGGACATGTGATTCCCTCAGTTTGGGAAACTTCCAGAGGAGGATTTATTTCTGCTGCTGCAGATTACAGCCCATTATTAACATTATTGAGAAGTCCTAAGGAGAGACCTGAGGCCCAGTGACATTAAAGATACTTGGTCAGGATAACATAGCTAGCTAGAATTCAGAGGTAAGATTTGAATCCAGATTTTCCTGATTACAAAGCTAACAAAGCATACTGTTTTGCCTTTGAGGAGGATTACCTGATTTCCAGAGTCCCTTCTGCTTTTAAATCTGTGAATCTAAGAGGTGCGGTAGTAGAGACAGCTGACCCTCTGCTCAGAGGGACCTGGATTCAAATTCTGCTTCTAAACTTGGGGGTTCCAACCCTTTCATTTCACAGAAGAGGAAAGCAAGTTGTAGAGAGATGAACACAGGTCACACAGATAGTCAATGGCAGACACAGAATTTGAATTCAGAACCATAAGCATGGACATAAACCTCAGTTTCCTCATCTGTAAAAATGGAGACAACGATGTGTGTACTGTGCAGCAGCATAGTAGAGTAGATGAAGACAACTTAGAGCCAGAAAAAAACTCAGAAATCTGATATCCACTGATTGGGTAACCCAATCTCTTAGTGCCCCAGGACATTCTTGAAGATTATGTTAAACAGGAATTGCTAACATAAGTCCTTGGAGGGAATATCCTCGCTACTAATTCTTCCAAGTCATTAAAATTACTAGTCTAGACTCTCCATATTCTGGTTTTTGTTTTTTTAAAGATAAGGGCCCAAAGGATGGTGGGAGATTTTCAGGAACAGCCATTGGAGAGATTCAAAGCCCTGGTCTAGGATAACTAGTCTACTGGTTTTGTATAACTTCAAAGTACAGGGGAATAGCTTTGCTGGCATTCATCACCAAAGGAAGAACAACATGTACAAAAGAAAAGAAACACATGGTGAGAATAATAAGCTGGGGATGAAAGTCTGGGTCAGCAGGAGAAGCAATGGACCCAAACGTCGGAGACTGGCAATGTTAACTGTCTGTCTCTCTGTGACGGGTTTTTGCAGCCTGCACTTGGGCAGCTCAATTTCCTCAACTAAAGGCAGGCAGTTGAGCTAACGGGGCTTGCAAGATGTTTAAAGAAAATGTGCTTTCAAAGAGTTGGGAATACTTATAAAACATCAAAAAGGAGCCTGTTCATTCTACCAGATGTTCTGTGAACACTGAGTTCTCCCTTAGATTCCTGACCCCATTTGGAGTTTTCTTGGCAAGGATTTGCTTCTACAGCTCATTTTATAGACAAGGAAATTGAGGCAGACAGGGTAAAGTGACTTCCTCAGGGTCATACAGCTAATAAGTATCGGAGGCTACATTTGAACTCATGTCTTCCTGATTCCAGTGCCAGCTGTCTATCCTCCATCCCATTGCCCTGTCCTCCTCCCAGATTATTCCCCAAGGTTCTTGTTTACTCAGCTTTTTGAGGGAAGGATACATTATGACATCGAATGAGCTCTGGATTTGGATCCAGTTTGCTCTGCCATTTACCCTCAAACTATTTACCACCACTTCCTCACCTGATAAATGAGAGAAATGGGTTAGAGAAGGCTTGCAGAAATGTATGGATTCCTAGAAGTGGCGTGAGAAGGGAGTGACTTGGGGATGGCATGAGAAGGGAGTGACTTGGGGACAGACTGGGCAAAGGTAAGGAGGAGATGGAACTAAATCCCAAAATCTAGTGCCAGGAAGGGTTTTAAAACTAATCTAATTCAGTTGCCTTATTTTTCAAATGACGAAATTGAGACTTAAAGAGGTCTAGTTCCTTGTCCTGGCCACAGGTAAGAAATATCTCCAAAACTGGAAGTCTCATCCTCTAATTACTCTCCTAGGACCCTCTGAGCTTCTCTTGAAAACCAGCTTCTCAGCAGGTGATTTCAGAAGTTTCATCCAAGAAATAAGCTTTTTTTTTTTTTTTTTTTCCATAATCATCACTGATCTCCGAGTTACTGAATTAAGTACTAATTAAGTACAAAGTACTTAAGAATTTTTTTTTCTTCTGAGGCTGGGGTGAAGTGACTTGCCCAGGGTCACACAGCTAGGAAGTGTTAAGTGTCAGACTAAATTTGAACTCGGATCCTCCTGAATTCAGGGCTGGTGCTCTATCCACTGCGCCACCTAGCTGCCCCCTGTTTTGTGTTTTTTAAATCTTGAATTTAAGTTACATATTGCACTCACGCCACCCCCCCCCCCCCCAATGACTACTGGCTATTTCAGATGTTCTACAGATGTGGAAAATCCCACATACCCCAAACTGAACCTACTATCTTACTTAACACTGAGGGCACCATGGACCTCCTGGTGGCCCAGATGGGGAGATCTGGGGTATTGGTTAGGGGTGGAGGACTATATAGTCTGCGAATGCACAGGGTGGCAGGTGGAATGTTATGTTCAGGAAATACACAGCAGGACAGACTTATTTAAGATCAGAGAACGCTCCCTATTTTTAAGCAGTGAAGTCACTCCCCAGATTTACCTGCTTGTATTTTCTGCACAGGTACCCCCCCAGGTATTCATGATTCCATGCTGAGAAACACCCAAAGAACTGACCAGCCTCAGTCTCTTTGTACTTAATTCAGTACTTAATTCTTAAGCAGGTAAATCTGGGGAGTGACTTCACTGTTGCCATCGGCAACATTGCTTCTAAAGATTTCCTCCCAACACCATAAGGGCTATTTGTTTCCCAGCAATCCTTCACATTTCATCCATCCATTGAGCACTTACTAAGTGTCCATATACGCCAAGCACTGCGCTGTTACCTGGGCAGATAGAAAGTCAGTTAAAACAGGCTCCCTGCCATCCTAGAGTTTACTGTCTAGCGGGGAGATAATATGTGCAGCCCATCTGGAGATCTGCTTTCCCCACATGATGTCATTTGGTCCTTTGAGATGGATACTATTAGTGTAAATCTCCCTGTTATACAGATGAGAAGGCTGAGGCACAGAGAGCATGAGAGCATATAACTAGAAAGTAACAGAGCCAGGATTTAAATCCGTATTTCCTTGCTTCCAGGGAACCACTAATACAGCTATTGATAGAACACAATAATACATGACAAGTGAATTAGGAAGGTAATGTAGGTCAGAGACAGAGAACAGAGAATCAGGGAAGGCTTCTTGGAATAGATGGCCTTTGTCTAAGACTTTAAAGGCGACGAAGGAATTCAGCCACTGGAGAGAGGGAGAGAAAAGACCTTCTAATTATAGAGACTAGTCTAAGCAAAGACCCAGAGAGAGCACAGCATTTTCAGGGGTAGAGGAAAGGCTGTGATTCTCCGTGAATGCCATACGGTGCAGAGAGGAGAGCAATATGAAAGAAACCTGGAAAAGTAGGCTAAGCCAGACGGAAAAACCCTGAATGTCAGACAAAAAAAAAGGCTGAAATTCCTGGAGAAGCAATAGGGAGACACTGCAGATTTGTGAGCAGGAGTAACAGGACTAGATGTCAATGAAAGAAAATTGTTCTGGCACTTGGATGAAGACAAATGACAAAAACAGCAAGAACACACATCGTTTCATGATTTACATAGCACTTTCATAGGCTCTCACTTGATTCTTGTAATGACCCATGTGAGCTGGATGCTCTGATGAGCTCTATTTTATCATTTTATTATTATGTTATTATTTTACAGGCTGAGGTTAGGGTTGTACAACTAAGAGGCATTTGAAATAGAGTTTGAAGTCAGCTCTAGAGATTCTGGATGCTGGACTTTATCCATATCACCATCTAGCTCCTCGGAGAGCTTAGGAAAACTAGGAGGCTGTCGGAAGAATCTGGATCGGGGGACATTGAGAGTGGGACTAGGGTGATGGCAGGGGGGCAGAGGGGACAGGTGCAAAAGGTGTCACAGAGGCGGAACTGACAAGACTCGGTAGCTTGGAGACATGCCGGGCAAGATCAATGGCGGCCAAAAATAAGCCAGAAGCTTCAAAGGTGGAAGATCCATAAAGGCAGAGCCATAGACACATGGAAAGAAGTCAGGACAGCCTTGCTCCACTTTCTTCAGTTACCTTCCTCTCTTGGATGAAACAAACAGGGGACTCCTGTTCTCTAGGAGGGGATGGAAACCCAACAATACTTCATCAAAATGAGTCAGGGTGGAAGAAAGAACATTGATGGGGCAGCTAGGTGGCACAGTGGATAGAGCACCAGCCCTTAATTCAGGAGGACCCGAGTTCAAATCTGGTCTCAGACACTTAACACTTCCTAGCTGTGTGACCCTGGGCAAGTCACTTAACCCCAGCCTCAGAAAAAGAAAAAAAAAAAAAAAAGAAAGAACATGGATATGGGATGAAGGAGAAGGAGAAGATAAGGAATTGGCTCCTTATCTCCCTGATTCCATAATGTAATTAAGATGTATTCAGATAAAACTTTGCAATTTCAAGCCCATTATTTCTTTTGACTATCACAACAACTATTAGATGTAGTAAGGGAAAGGACTATCTCCATTATACAGATGAGAAAATAGAGGCTCAGAAAGTTGGGACTTTTGCTCAAGATTCTACCAGACTGATGGAATTTCTGCTACCTTCCCCGTAAATCCCTAATCTGGGGCTGTCAGCTTTGCCTGGTTAATTCTCCTTCCCCAGCTTCCTCATATTACAAAGAGACTGATTAATTGGAAAGTACCCACAGAATAGCAATTCTATTATTATATGAGATCTGGTTGAAAAAAGCCTTGGGTGAGGTTTATGGGGAA
The DNA here is from genome assembly GCF_048593235.1 of Sminthopsis crassicaudata. Taxonomy (NCBI): domain Eukaryota; kingdom Metazoa; phylum Chordata; class Mammalia; order Dasyuromorphia; family Dasyuridae; genus Sminthopsis; species Sminthopsis crassicaudata. Next base: position 663,834,439 of record NC_133618.1, read on the forward strand.
CAGGATCTCTTCTCTTTGAGTATTCATTTGGTTAGAGAATTGAGTTTTATTCTGTATGGCCACAGAGGAAAGGAGTAGAATAAAAGGAATAGAATAGATGGAGTTAATTATTAATTATATACAAAATACATACATATATATTATATATACATATATACTATATATACACAATATACATATATATTATATATACATATATAATATATATACATAATATACATATATAATGTACATATTATATATGCATATACATTATATATATACACAATAAACATATATATATATATATATATATATATATATATATATATATATATATATATGTCCCCACACACAAAAGCAGAATGGGTTCTCCATCATTGGAGTCTTTATTGCTCTCACTTTATTGGTCTCCCTTGCCTCAATGATTTATTAGATTTCAAACTATAAGCAACCATAGCTATCATCTAGTCTAGTTCCTTTTAGAGATGGAAAAACTGAGTCCTAGAGTAAGTGGGGTGAGCCAGCACAGCACAGCCTTGTGGGAAACAACCTGTAAGAAAAGTTGAGCAAGTTGGGGCAAAAAACTAAAGCTTTCCTGGTTGTTTCTATTGTAAAGAGGATTCTTGAGCTAAGTATATGTTTGCTAGATGGCTCCTAAGATCTTTTCAGTCGTGGCATTCTGGGATTTCTTTTCCTCCATTAAAGGTCAACTAAAATATCACCTCTGGGAAGCTCTCTCAGGTTCCCCTGCCTTCATCCAAAAACAGCCATCGCCCTTGCTCCTCACCTCATTCGGTAGAATCTCCAGAGGCTATTGGGTCTTATCTCCTCTTTTTACAGATAAGAAAACTGAGACCTAAGGAGTTACAGGATTTGCTCAAGATCACACAGGTTGTAAATATCTGGGCAGATTTTAAGCCCAGATCCTCTTTGTCAGTGTTTCTTCCATTGTTGTACTTCAGCACTTAGCTTTGTGCCTCGGCTGCACTAATGTGTAATGTTGTATGGCTTAATTTAATTTAATTCCCCCATTAAATATTTTATCAGCCCATCATCTCACTAGATTATAAACTCCTAGAAGGCAGGGCCTGACCTCATCTAGACTTTGCATTTCACCCTAGGCCTCGTCCTTTTTCAGTACCCAATTGCTAGAGATAATTTCACTCTAAATACATTCTTCTGTTCCCCTCTTTTCATGGAATACTGTGCAACCCAAATATCTGAGTTAGCGCTCAATTGTTAGCTACAAGATCTTGCTTTATCTTAACTTCTATCCCTTTTAGTTAGCATCGTGGTGCTTGGTAGGCAGTAGGTGCTCAATAAATGATTCCTATATCTTGATGCTATTGTATCTTCTGTATCTAAATGTTGCCTCCCTTTAAAAGAAACTTTCTAGGGGATAGTTCTAGAGGTAGACATGACAGAGGACACTCGGTACAAGGCCCTCGTTTGAAAGACTTGTCCATGTTTGCATGGAGAGTAAGTGCAGGGAATGAGATCTGAGCCCATCTTCTAAACTAGTGGTCCTCAAACTTTTTAAATAGGGGGCCAGTTCCCTGTCCCTCAGACTGTGGGAGGGCCGGACTAGAGTAAAAACAAAATCTCATACTCTGTCTCCAACCTTCAGCCCATTTGCCATAACCTGGTAGGCCGCATAACGGTCCTCAGCCCGCATCTGGCCCAGGCCTTAGTTTGAACCCCTGCATTCTAAACCATCAATCCACCAAGTGGCTCCCACTAACCAGGGCCATCTTCAGTCATCCTGATTTGTATCTTGTCACTGGGCCCAGATGGCTCTGGAGGGGAAAGTGAGGCAGGTGGCCTTGCACAGCCCTCCCTCACTTCACTCCAAATTCACTCACATGTCATGGTGCCACCTCCTTGGGGTCATGATCTTCTTTGAGAACAAAAGAGAGACAGTGTCCACTAAGCTATTTTATTGGCTAGTAAGTAACCAGTCCCCTCAAGTCACTGACAAGGTTACCTACCAAATGCTCAACTTGGCAATTTTTTTCCCTTGAAAACATTTGGGGAGGGAGAAGGGGAAAGGACAGGGTAGCTCTAGAGGAAGACCTCTGGATGCAGAGAGAGGCTCGAGTTCAAATCTTGGTTCTCACCAGGACAAGAACCTTCTCCTTTCTAGAGCTCCATTTTCTCCTTTTTAAAAATCCGAAGGTGAGCAAGATGACTCCTGAACCTTGAATCTCTGAATAAATAAGCATTCTTCTGTAATCACTCTCACTTCCTCATGCAGGAGCCTCTCCCCTTTTCCCCAGTCCTGGCCACTTTCAACTTTTACAGCCTTTACAGCTGCCCTGACCACAAGAGATTGAAACCTTCCTCTGCCCTGCCTTCTGTGCCTTACTGAAGCGCTGGCTTCCCTCTGACCAGAGACTCTGCTCCCCGTTCCCCGGGGGCTCTCATGACTTCCTGAAACTAGTTTCACTCTGGGTTCCCACACTTCTCTTTTTTGGCCCTCAGTCCGACCTGTAAAATAGAAGGGTTGAGCCAGATGCGACCCTTTCCAGGTCTAATTCTTTAGGATTTAAGGAAGGCACAGGTCATGAAAACCAGTTCTGTGGGTTGTGACCTCTTGGGCAGGACGATAGGAAGGACACATAAACAGGAGAGACCTGAAGTGAGCCTGGCTTCCTCTTCTGTAATCCCACTCTCCCTCCGAGTCCCACCTTGGCTCCCTAGCTTTCTTCTATCCCAACCCAAAGACCACCACCCGGCCTTGGCCCCCTCCATTCTAAGGTCTGTGATTCATACCACCTAGGCCTTCAGGCGGCCCCCAAGACTGAACGGGGCCATACCTGGAGTCAAAGGCTTCCACTCCCCTTTTGTCCTTGATACAATGAACACAGCATTTTCCTCGCCCGCTTCTCCGCACTGTTTGCAGGGAAGCACTCGGGATGGCACCATTTCTGGCTGGAAAGGAGTTTGGAGTTGGTCCCCATTTCTGTCTCTGGGAAGGACCTCCTCAAACTCCAGTAAATCATCATCCTACAGCAATCCTCATCCCGCTCTGGCCCACGCCAGGGCTCCACATCCCAACTTGTGGCTTCTAAGCTGCCTGACGTAGTCTCCTCCCTGGGCCTTGCTTTCCCCGTCTGTGAGATGGGGGCATTGTGGGAGATGATGATTCTCCAGACTCTGAGACCTGGCTGCAAGAGGGAGATGTGAGCCCGTCTTTTTTAAGGATAATGAACTAAGTTGGGCTACTTTGTAATGGACGCCATTACTGTCTGCTGGGGGGCTGCCTCTGCAGCATCAGTCCTCTCTTCCCACTTAAGCACCTCCGTTCCTTTTTCTAAGGTAATTTAAGAGAAATCAAATTAAAAAGGGCACCAGCTTGTGACTCATTTCCCTCTTAGGGCAGTCTCGGACAACCTGTGACCAGCGCCAGGTCTTCTGTTTTATAGAGGGAAACTGAGGCTCACAAAAGTTGAGATGGGCCAGGGTGGAGAGTGTCAGCGGCGGCCCAGGCTCCCCAGGCGCTGTGCCCCCCTCGCGGCCGGCCGGGTTACCCGGGAGAGCTGGCTCCCTCCCCGGCGGGGCCTGGAGCCCCACACTCCGCGGCCGGCCTCCCTCCGTCTGGCCCCGGCCCCAGGCGCCCGGCGGGGAGACCAGCGAGCGAGGGCCCCCGCCGCCAGCCTCGCCGCCTCCACGGCCTCCCTCTTCTCCTCCTCCGCCTCCTTCCCCCGCCGCCCGCTCCGCCGCAACCAGTTCGGACTGGCCTCGGTGCCCCGCAAAGGGGAGAGGAGCTGGGGGAAAGAACTTGGCGGAGAGCGGCGGCAGCGTCCCCGGCGGCAGGAGCGGGGGGAGAGGAGGAGGAGGAGAGGGGGAGGGGGAGGAGGGAGAGGAGGAGGGGAGAGGAGCTGCCCCGGGGCGGCGGGGGGGGGGGCGGCTCGCTGTCCCATGTGGCAGCCGCCGGGGGCTGAGCGCTCCGCCCGGCCGGAGGGCGGCGGCTCCCCCGCGGGCCGGTGCTGCGCGGCTCGAGCCGGGTCATTGCCCAATCCCCCCGCGGCGGCGGCGGCGGCGGCCGCGGCGATAAATAGCTGCACCCTGGGCCGCGGGGCCACCAGTGCGAGAGCCAACGAGCCGGCGGGCTGACCGACGGGCGGCCGCCGCCGTCCCTGCGCCCCCGGGCTCGCTGCGCCCCCAGCTCCCGGAGCGGGACCCCCGGCGCCGCGGCACCGCCAGGTAAAGCAGCCCGAGAGCGGCGTGGGGGCGGGGCGGGGGCCGTGCGCCCGCGGCCACGGCCACGGCCACTCTCCCGCCCCGACTCCGATGCGCGAGGGCTCGAGCCGGAGCCGAGTGGGGGTTGGGGGGCTGTCACCGGCTCTCTCGCTGGGGATGGGGCCGGGGGCCTGGGGGAGGGGGCGTGTGAGCGTGTGGGGGCTGGCGCGCGCCTGGTTTCGTGGGGTGCTCCTTTCAGCCCTTCCCCGCAGTGAGAGAGGGGCCCCGGGCCTGGCCCTCGGCGGCTGGCTCACACAGCCCGAGGCTCGGAGAAGCCGGCACTTCCAGGTGGTCTCGTTGGGAAAGTTGTGTCCCACGCAGGACCGTGGCGGGGAGCGAGGCCTCCCTGCGCCCCCGGGCCGCGGGGCAGGGCCACGGAGGAGCCGCGGGCGCCGGCCGCGGGCGCTCGGGCGGCGGGTCGGGACGGCGGCTCCCCTCCCGGCCGGAGGCTGGGCGGCCGCGGGGCAGCGCTGGGGAGGGGGCTGCAGGCCGAGGCGGGCCGGGCTTCGGCGGCCCCGGCCGGGTTCGGCTCCACCTGGCCCAACCTGCGCCCTCGGCTGCCGGGAGCTCGCGGGAGAGTTTGGCGTTCGCTATGGAAACTCGGGCCGGCGGCCGGGGCGAGCCGCGGGTCCGGGGACCGGAGCGCTGACTGCTGCGGTTTGGGGCTCGCCGTGGGGGGCCCTGGCTTCGGGCCGCGGTCCCCACAGAGAGTGGGTAAGAGAGACACTTCTTGTACCTGAAAGTTTAAAAAAACAAAGCTCCCGGGCATCGCCAGTGCCCCGTGCAAGGCGATGCTCCGAGGGCTGCCTGCTGGGGAAACTGAGGCAGCCCCGCCCCCACCGCGCACCACCGAGTCTAAAAAAAACCCGGGGGAAGGTGGGAGATGGGGCAGAATGCCTTCATTCTCCACCAGGCATTTATTAAGCACCTCCGAGGGCCGGCACCGCGCTTAGCACCGGGGACAGCTATGTTTGCGTGTGAGCTCTACCGGGTAACGGGGAGGTACATGCAGAGAAGGTGCTGGAGGGCGGAAGGGCCGGGAAAGGCCGCCTGAGGAAGGTGGGGGTTCAGCCGTCTGACCTGGAATGTGCACCGTGAGGTGAAGAGGCCCTCCCTGCAAAGTTCCCTGATCCGGGAGAGGGAGCAGCAGCAGGGAAGCCAGGGGCTCTGTAATACAGAGCATAGAGGGTGGGAAAGGGCGAGAAGCCTGGAGAGGGCTGTGTGGGGTGTGGGGGACAGATGGCCAATGATACAGGACTTTCTATTTGATACTGCTTGGTCATAGGGAGCCATAGGAGTTTGTGGAGTAAGGGAGGCGACAAGATGAGGTCTGTCCTTTGAAGAGATCACTTGGTAGCCGAGTGCAGGGGGAAGAGTAGTGTGAGGGGCTTAGAACCTGCACCAACGAGGGGGAGATTAGGGGCTGGGAAGCTCTGGACAGCAAGGCCCGGGCACAGATTGCATCCCTGTGATGAGGGTGAGTGAGGAGCCCAGGATGACTTCTTTATTGGGTCGGAACAAAAGGAAGCTTTCAAAAAAAAAAAAAATAGGGAGCGTTCTCTGATCTTAAATAAGTCTGTCCTGCTGTGCATTTCCTGAACATAACATTCCACCTGCCACCCTGTGCATTCGCAGACTATATAGTCCTCCACCCCTAACCAATACCCCAGATCTCCCCATCTGGGCCACCAGGAGGTCCATGGTGCCCTCAGTGTTAAGTAAGATAGTAGGTTCAGTTTGGGGTATGTGGGATTTTCCACATCTGTAGAACATCTGAAATAGCCAGTAGTCATGGGGGGGGGGGGGGGGGGCGTGAGTGCAATATGTAACTTAAATTCAAGATTTAAAAAACACAAAACAGGGGGCAGCTAGGTGGCGCAGTGGATAGAGCACCAGCCCTGAATTCAGGAGGATCCGAGTTCAAATTTAGTCTGACACTTAACACTTCCTAGCTGTGTGACCCTGGGCAAGTCACTTAACCCCAGCCTCAGGGAAAAAAAAAAAAAACGAACAAAACAAACCAGAAGAACACACCCTTCTCCAGTCCTTTCAGTCTCTCTGAAAGCTGTCTTTTGGTTGTTGTGGTTGCCCAGATGTTAGGGACTCTCTCCTCTCATTAAAGATGTAAAAATTAGGAATGACACTTTTACCCTAACCTTGGGGTCAGCTGATCAGCAGCAAGATAGAGAGCAAGTAGAGAAGAGTAGTGAATTTTATTTGATTTAATTTTTACAAAAATGTTATGCATGGGTAATTTTCCAGCATTGACAATTTGCCAAACCTTTTGTTGTAATTTTTTCCCCTCCTTTCCCCCCCCCCCCCCCAGATGGCAGGTTGACCAATACATATATAAATATATATATATACACAATATATATAAAATATTATATATTATATATATATATATAAATTAAATACAATATATATACACATGTCCAAACAGCTATTCTACTGTACAAAAAGGATTGGACTTTGAAATAGTGCACAATTAACCTGTGAAGGAAATCCAAAATACAGGTGGACAAAATTAGAGGGATTGGAAATTCTATGTGTGGTTCATGTTGTCTCCCAGAGTTCTTTCGCTGGGTGTAGCTGGTTCAGTTCATTTCTGCTCTATTGGAACTGATTTGGTTCATCTCATTGTTGGACAGGGCCTCATCCATCAGAACGGATCATCATGTAGTACTGTTGTTGAAGTATGTAATGATCTCCTGGTCCTGCTCATTTCAGAGTAGTGAATTTTAAAGGGAAGCTGTCTGGGAGTCCTATCTACCTCAGCATCCCTTGAGCCCCTTTACCTCTCTGCTTAGATCACAGAGAAGTTGCTGACCTCCAACAGTAGTGGTAATTTGCTCCTCTGGGAGATACCTCTCCCACTGTCATTATGGGTCCGGTATCTATTTCTGTCTGTGCCTTGGGAGCTAACCACTCAACTATCCCTTGTTAGAGATCCTTGGGAGTTTCTCATCCCTGGATTAATCCATCTCCAGACTTAGCTAGGCTGGTCAGGGGATGGCAGACACACACCATTGCTGATTCTTGACTTGGACTAGCACTCGCTCATAGAATAAAGTTCTACTCTGGGAGTAGGTCCACAGTTATGAGTAGTGATTTTTATACTCACTGCCATTGGCCCAAACATGAGCAGAGGAAGGAGGAGAAAGAGTGGCCCAGATCCCATGAGGCCATTGCTGGGTTGTCCACTGAAGACAGCAGAGAGTATGCAGCCAGCCTGGGAGGCGCTGCTGGGGTGTGTCTGCTTAAGGGAGGAAGCCACTGGAGCTTCCTATTTTAATTATTTTTTGCTAATTAGGCGATACTTTCAGTAGTTTCTACTGAGCAGTTCTTTCGGTATTATCTGCATCCTCTAAATATTTTTGCCCTGAGGCAAAACCCTGATCACCTCATTTTAGATAATGCTGAGGAAATGTAAATAGAATTAAAGAAGAGAAATTTTAGGAAACTGGCAAGGGTGGGAACTTATTTATGAAGGAGATAGACCTTTGAGGGATGATGGGATATATAGGTAAGTGTGAATGAAAGCCTGGAAAGTGGTGAACATTGTTCCCTAGGAAACAGTGACTACAGCTTTCTGACTTGACTATTTTCTGTCCTGTCTAAAACTCATTTAACTCTGGTGTGTTCTCTCTAGCAGCTCACTTTCCCCTTTCTCTATTCTCTATAGATCCAGTTAAAGTCAATACCTACACTTATTAAGCACTTGCTGTATGTGACAAGAACTCTATGAAGTGTTGAGGATAAAAAAAAAAAAAAAGTCCTTGCCTTTAATGAATTTGCATTCCATGGACAGGATGCAACATGGACACAGATAATTAATTAACATTATTAATGCTATTATTATATTGATTTATTAATATTATAGGTAATCATGTATAATAATTATGTTAATTTATTAGTATTATAAGTGATTATACATAATATATAATAATATAATATTAATATTATAGGTGATATTAATAAACAAAATAATGAATATGCAGTAATTATACATAATATATAATAATATAATATTAATATTATAGGTGATATTAATAAACAAAATAATGAATATGCAGTTTTCAGAGGCCTGGGAGAGAAGTAACAACTTGGAGGGACAGTGACAGGAAAGGTCTCTTATAGGAGGAAGCACTTGAGCTAAGCCTTGGAAGGACTTAGGGATCCCCAAAGATAGAGATAAGAGATATACAGTAGACAAGAGGAGTGTGGAGGGGGGGCTATAGTCTGTGCAAATGCACAAATAGGAGTGGAATTTTATGTCAGGAAATGACAAGCAGGTCATTTTGATCTGATATATGATCTGAGAAAGCTTTCATTTTTCCAGAGCTTAATAAGAGAGGCCGTGGGAACACTGGACAAGCAAGTAATTAGGAGACCTGGATTCTAGTTCTGATTCTGTTAATCACTATTGAATCTTCATCAAGTCATTTAACATCTTTGGGCCTCCATTTCCTCATCTGTAAAATGACCAGTTGGATTTTATGATCACCTGTCACTCAGAAACTATTTAAAGCCTTGGTTCCTCCAATATATTTTCCCCCCTTCAACATATTCAAAGATTGTAGGCACTCTCCCCATGGAAAACTTTTTGATGAATAACTGATGCTCTAGGATAGGTCCAGAGAAATCTGAGGTCAAGGGGCAGACCTTGGGTTGTCAGTGTGGATTAGGGAAGAGGTTCAAATTGACATGGGAATATATATTTGTGGGGAAAAATTGGACTGACTGGGATTTAAGCAAGGATCAACAAGCCTATGTGACTTCCTCTCTTTGCCATCTGCCATCTGTCTATCTCTTAACAAAAAAACTGGAAAACAAACTCTTGATGGACAAAGGGTAAAAGAGTCAGGTGTCTGTCTTAATTTGTGTTCCAGGGAAAGAAAGCAACACTCTTGGAATCAGTTGGGGACAGGTGATCACTGTCAAGATCACCTAAAGCTTTAGCAGTATTAATTGGCTGCCAGTTACTTAGAATTGTTTTCACTCTGATGACTTTGACTGTTAGCATGGCAAAACATTTAGAAGTGGGCCTGGCCATGACCCTCACCAGACCCATTGGAGTACTGGGTTCCAGTCTGGGATGTTTTAGGAAGGCCCAGAGGAGGGTAGTTTAGATGGTGAACTCATGCCATGTGATGATCAGATGAAGGAATCACGGGTGTTAGACTTGGAGAGCAGAATGCTGGTGGAGAACAAGAAAATTCTTGGCAGAATACTTGGCACATAGTAGGGGCTTGCTGAGTATTAATTCCTTTCCCTCATTTAAAGGGCTGTGATGCGCAAAAATGAATCATAGTCACCTTGATGATTAGACTCAACTCTTAATTTTTTTTTTACAGATGAGGAGACCGAGATGTTAAATTACTTTTGAAGGCAAGGGGGCAGGGCTTTGTTTTCCACCTAAGTGCCCATTTCCAAATTTTCAGTTCATTTAACTTATCCCTGAGAAGGCAGAGCCAAGAACAGTGAATTTCAGATGTAAAGAAGGGGAGGTAGGCTCCATGTCCAGAAGAGCTTTCTTCTAAGAGGAGTTGCTCAGACTCGAGGCTCACAGATTAAAATGAGGGAGAGGGAGACTATAGGGGTCAAATTATTCCTTTCATTTTACAGATGAATTTGCGAAGGTCAAGTCATTTGTCTCAGGTCACTCAACTTATAGATTTTCTGACTCCAAAACCTATCTCCTGTCATACCATGTGCTGGTGGTTGGTTTGGCATCCCTACTTTTCTCTGTTCTAGTCTGAGAGTTCTTAACCCTTTTTTTTTATTTTTTTATTTTTTGTCTTGGATCCTCTAGTGGTTTCTCCAAACCCCGGAGGCCTCAGAATAATTTTTGGTGCATCTATCCATAATGGAAGGAAGGGCTACATTTCAGCTAGAGGTCACTGAAATTGGAGAAGTATTTTTTCTTTCCATCCAAGTTCATAAATCCCCTGAAATCTATCCATGGACCCCATTTTAGAAGAATTCTGCTGAGACATAATCACCCTGAGCTCAGGGGTGTCTCCTTTTTGACTTTGTGTCCCAGCACCTCACATGTTGCCAGACACCTATTACTTAATAAATACCTATTTGACTGAAGAAAGGACTCATTTGGTTATGGTTGGGGAGTGATATCTAGAAATCACTATGCTCTAGAAACTTTTTTGAGGGGGAAGGAGCAGGCTGCCTTGGGAAATGGTAGTTGCTTCCTCACTGTAGGTTTCAAGCAAAATTGGATGGCCTAGTGCTGGAGTTATTGTCCAGAGGGCTTTGGACTATATGGCCTCCAAGATTCTGTGGTTTTGACCAATTGACCCTTGCATTATGTTCATTTTCTTCAAGATAGAATTAAGAACCTTGAAAGATCCTCTAATTTCAGTCAGATTAATGAGTTGAAGGATTTTTGGCTTATAGACCCCTAAGTAATGGAAAAGTGGAGATAAACCTAACCAGATACAAATAAAACATTCATACACTCTCATAATTACACCAGGCTAAGTCCCATTTACTTAGGGCCATGCTTTCAACATGGCAGTTTTAGTTTATAGCTAGAGAAGGCTGTGTGACATACTCATGGATAGATTGCTGAACTTGGAGCAGGAAAAGTAAGTCTGGATCCTCCCCTTGCTCTCTTCCCCATCACCAGGTGACTATGGGCAAATCTTTTGACTCTCTTGGAGTATCCGTTTCCTTAAAAAATAAGATCCGTTTGTTTTTGTTGGTTGGATCAGATGCCCTAGAATCTGCCCTTAACCTTTCGTCAGTCTAGTATCTTGCAACCAAGTTAGCCTGATCAGTTTTGGCTCAAAAACCAAGAATGGAAGTAGTTGGGAGGAAGGAAGCAAGTGCCTGACTAAATAGATTTTCAGAGGGGGGAAGAAAAAAGAACATAAATCTTAGTGTCACTAACAGTAAAGAAAACTGGAAAGGAGAGGTCAGCAGACCCTAAAGACAGTGTTGAGTACAGAATGCCAGGGAGATCTCTGGTTTTTATCATGAATTGGGCAGTCCTGACTTGAGAATGGGGCGCCGGACCTAGATTCAGGAAGATTTGTATTCACATGCATTCTAGCTAGATGATCTTGGACATGTCTCTAGACATGTATTGTTTCAAATGATCTTGAGGAAGTCTCTGCTTATCTCTTTTATTTCAAATGTCTTCCCTTTCACAGAAGGACAAGAGAATGATTTACATCGCTGAATCTTCCTCAGTTTCTTCATCTGTGAAATGAAAAGGATCTAATGCTAGATCCCTAATCCCATGATTCTGTTCCCAACAGGATTGAAAATTGATGTCTTTTAGTGCAGTCCCTTCCTGTTCTAAATCTCGTGGTCTTGGTGACAATATAGAGAACCATGGAAAACATACTGATTCTAGTCAGGGACCTTGGGTTCCAATCCTGCCCTGATGATTAACATCTGTGTGACCTTGAGAAAAATCACTTAACCCCTGGGGGGAGCATTTTCTCCATGTGGGAAATAAAGAGGTTAGATTTCCACTGAAGTCCTCTCTAAACCTCTCATCTATGACCTTTTGTTCCTATGATCTAATGATCATGATATGAGAGCATTAGTGTGGTGTAGTGGGAAATGTCACAAATTTGGAGCCAGCAGAAAGCTTGAATATTGGTTCTGATAGGAGCTATGCAACTATGAGAAAGGCTTTAAACGTTTTTGAACTCCGGTTTTCCCCATGAGCAAAACATGGCTATTAATAATTTGCACTGTTTAATTTCTGCTTAGACATAATCAACCCTCAATTTCTAAAGAAACAGGAAGCATAAAAACAATTTTTTTAATCATTTGGCTCTTATTTTAACATAAAGTGATTTAAGTGCCCATATTTTCTCGGAAGAAAGTTTAATTTTCAGTGGAAATGTTTTCTTTTTGCTTTTCTCTAACTTTTTATCAAAACAACAGTCTACTTCAGATACTTCAGCTTTCCTGAACAATCATGGGAGTGTGTTTAGCTAAATCAGGGGGATGATTTCAAGGCAGAGAAAGATCCAAAATAGGATGTAGAATACTGGGAAACTGGGAACCACTTCCTAAGATTCCTGCAGTAATCAACATTTTTTCTGACTTTTTTTTTTGGCCTGGTTTTTGCTTTTCTAGGGCTACAAGTCAACAATATCAGGAAGTATCCTCATTTTCAGAATTAATTAAAATATGATTTTTTTTAAAAAGTGATAGTATAGTCAATGAATAAATAAATAGCTAGAAAGTCTTGTGTTAAAGCTCCACCTCTGATTCTGAGTCAGACTAAGTGACAAGATTTTGGCCCTTAGGCTACTTTCTAAGACTGCCACTCTAGTGGTAGCCTGTATTGGTAAAAAGGCATTTCCTCATCTGGGAGTTGCCAATACAAGTGAAATCATAGTTCAGCTCTGTATTTATGTTAAAAAAAAAAAAAAAAAAAAAAAGCTAACAGCTTCCCTAAGGATGACAGAACAAGTACCACAGGGACAAATGGTTAGTTGATGTAAGATAACTAGCTAGTGCTCCTGGCTTCAGTGACGCTAAGGCTTCTAAGGACAGCTCATCAAAAATTGTCTGAACAAGACTGTGCTCTGTGATCTCTCTTACAAGTGGCTGGCCGGCTTTCTCCTGAACGCCTACAGGGAGGGAGACTTCACTGCTAACCCTGGTAGCCCCTTCCCCTTTGAGGAAATGCTCCCATTCCTAGAAAATTTTCCTTATATCATGGCCAAATCTTCACCTTTCAACTTCCATTTGTTGCCCCTGGGTCTGCCCTCTGGGACCAAGCAGAGCCAGTCCAATCTCAATTGTGTAAGGCAGCTGTTAAGTCATTTGAAGAGGGTCATCCTGTCCCCCTCTAAGTCTTCTCATATACTATTGTCACTAGTAATTCTGGGTTGGCAGGACAGTGTTGTCCTCCTCCATGTACGTGAGCTCTTTCTCAGTCTCATTTGCTTCTTTACTCTCCATCGCACACCCCTGACTGTAGCTGTGCATGAAGTATCAGACCTGAGCTCTCTGCTTTGTACTCTTTCACTTCATCATCACCTCAATACTCATGGGTTTAATTATCATCTCCATGAGGATCAGTCTCAGATCAGCATATAGAATCCTCATTTCTCCCCTGAGCTCTGCTCTCTCATTACCAATGGTCTCTTGGACACTTTGAAATAAATGTCCCATTGTCATCTTAAACTCAAAATGTCCAAAACCAAAATTTACCTTTCCCTCCAAACCCCATTTGCTTCCAGACTCCCCTCTTATTGCCAGGATCATTTAGCTGTTAAGCTAAATAACCATTGTCTCTATCAATTCCACTGACTTAGCACCTTGTAAGAATCCTTGTTTCAAATTCAGAGTTCTGGCCCAGAGTTGTTCTTGGTATCTCCCCACTCAATGTATTCTCCATACAGATGCTGATGTCATTTTATAGATCTCACCACATCATCCTTTTAATCAATGGATTCTTATTACTGACTCTCTGTTCCTTCTAGGATCACCTAAAGTTTTGTTCTTTCTATTCACCTCTTCATGGCCCCATTTGGAATTTTCTTGGCAAAGACACATAAAGTTAGTCACTAAACATTTACCAAGCGAGTCCCTATCATGTGCCAGGCATTGTGCTGAGTGCTGGTCCTCTGACCTCTGAAGTCCTTTACAGCCAGCCCTTTTCTTTCCTTCAAAGTGATTACATACTTTATTATTGGCCTTCTTTCTGCTCATCACACATAATGTTCCATCTCCCACCTTGGTGCCTTTTTTACATCTATACTGCCGTCCCTCCTGCTTTCCTTCAAGAATCAGCTCAAGCATTTCTTTCTGTAAGAGGCTGTTTCTGTTCTATTCAGATACTATTGCCTTTTTCCTCTAAGGTCACTTTGTATCATCTTTGTATATGAGTACCTGTGAATGGCTATATTGTCTCACCAATAGAATGTGAACTTCTTGAAGGCAGGGATTATTGTTACTTTTGCTTTTTCTCCCTAGCTCATTACCCAAAGCTTGACACATAGAAAGCCCTGATAAATACTTGCTGATTGGATGATTGCCAGGCCCTGGGTTTACAATATCAAAAATAAAAACATAAAAGCATTGTGGCTCCTCAAATAACCTAATTAATTTTAAATCCCTACAAAATTGGCAAGTATGTCCATGTTTTGGTGAATTGAATGAATGAGCTAGGGGTTTTATCATTAGCATCACACAGGGGTGCTTGATCCTTCCTCCCAAAGTGCCTCTCATTGGGGTGAGAGCTTGGGCTAAGCAGGGGCGCGGTGAGCCAGCTGGCTGCTTTGGACCAGGGCAGCTCACAGCCCTGAGGATTCTGGCTCCTTGGGACTGTTCCATTGAAATCCCGGAGAGAGAGACACAGAGACGCTTCTCTGCACTCTGTCTTGGGACTGAAGTTTTCCCCCTCTGGAGCCCTGAGGGAAGAAATAAGCTTGTTATTTTCTAGCTAGGAATGATGGGGCAGCTTTTTGGGGATCTGCCACATCTAATGGTGGCATTCATGTGACCCCTTCTCCGCAGGAGCACAGGGGAAATGCCCCATGGGAGAAGGGGACATAGCGACAACAAGCCTCTGGTTACCATCCCAGCTCTTGGCCCTTTCCCTCTAGACTACAGTTGGCTTAAAAAATCCTTCAGCAAAGAGATTTCAACTATTTTGTTTTCATCTTTTGAGCATTTCTGATGTTGGGTTTTCTCTGGAGAAAACTAGGATCTTGGGAGTTCAGGCATGGGGCATAACTAGGGATGTTTTATTGGCTTCTTTTCTAGTGCCTTTTAGTGTGGCTGCTTTCCCCAAGTTCCTTCTTCAACATACCTACACATTTCAGTTTTTCAAAGGAGCCAAAAGTAAGTATGTCAGTGTTGCAGATGGTCCGACCAACAGTTTTTCTCCATCCTATTATTGTACATTTCAAAGCTAAAACCATAAGAGCACATGGAATTAAGAAATATTTATTGTTTGGGGCCACCCTGTAGATTTATAACTGGAAAGGAATTATGTCCAAGAGAGATTACCTAGGATACATAGCAAATTGAGCAGAGCTAAGATGTGAACTCAGTTCCTCTGACCTCAAATCTATCCCATGAGTCCCTCCATCACTAAGTCTCTCCACCATCTTCAGTATTATCTTTTTGATTCCTCCCACCCACCAAACATTGAGGAAATGAGCCTGATGATTTCCTGTTGCACCTTTAGCCTTAAAGGGAGTTTGGTTTTGCTAAAACAGTGACTCATCTGGTCATTCTTTTTTTAAGCCAAAAGGCTGGAAGCCCCCAAACTGAAATATGAAGGATAAATAATCCTGACAGTAAACATTACAAAATCCAAGAATTGGAAAGAACGTTGGGGGGTTTAAACAACAAATATAGGCTTTTATCCTTTAGCTCTGACTTCTGAAGAAGCTCTTCCATGAAAACTAGTGGAATTATAAGTCGGTTGGCCAAAAGTTGGCCAAATCCTTCACGACCTTTTAGAAAGTGGGACATGCTCTCTAGGAAGCCAATTTAAAGCTGAGACAATAGTCAGCTTCAAAGAGTGAAATCTCTGTGAATTTAGAAGAAAGTCATTCTGGCTATTGGGAATTGAGCACCTAGAACCAAAAGAGATTCCAAGCCAGTGGAGGACAACATAGAGGTACCAAGAGATGAAAAAGGTTATCAGATTATCTAGGTATGAATGGCCTCAGTCACATGTTTACCCAAATACGGGTCTCCTTTTCTGACTGAGGAATATGAAAATGTTACTATTATTCAGATAATTTCCTTTCAATACATGCCTTCTCTTTGAATTAGTTACATGTACTTCTTGGGCAATCTTATGGTTGGGGGCTTATAAACTATAGATTTAGACATGCAGACCTACAGAGTACCTTAAACACAGGGGCAGCCACATGTTTTTAATACTCCATTGTGAGTGCTAATTGGGGGAGGGGTAGTTTCCAGAGGAGGCCCTATATAATTTTAACTAAAAATATAATGCTAAATATTAAATTAATTTTAACTAAAAATACCTGAGGTGTACAGGCCAGGAACAAAAATTATGAAAAACAATTAAAGATAACTAGTTAAACAGGTAATATGAATCTTATTATCCCTTTAAGTAGTTATCTTTAATTGTTATTTATTATTTAAATATTAAATATTTATTATTATTATTTATTATTAAATATTTATTATTTAAATATTAAAAATTATTATTAGTGATTATAATAATAGATGATGCTTATGTAGACTTTTTCCTTTATTTTTTATTCATAATAATAGCCTTTTGTTTTCAAAATACATGCAAAGATAGTTTTCAACATTGATGCCTGCAAAACCTTGTGTTCCACATTTTTCTCCCTCTCTTCCCCCCATCTCCCTTCTCTAGGCAACAAGTAATCCAATATATGTTAAATATTACATAGACTTTAAAAAAAAATAAATAAATACATTTTATTTAATTTTTACAAAAATTTTATGCATGGATAATTTTCCAGCATTGACAATTGCAAAACCTTTTGTTTCAACTTTTCCCCTCCTTCCCCCCACTCCTTCCCCCAGATGGCAGGTTGACCACATTACATAAACTTTTAAAGGCTTTGTAGATATTCTGTGATTTGAAAACAATAACAATAGCTCCATATTTATAGATTCCTTTTGATATCTTCCTAGGAAAACCAATGTTTTCACCTAGACTTCTAATTTTAATTATACCAGTATTTTTGTGCTTTTAAAGATTATTTGTGATTTCAAAAAACACCAAGAAGTGAATTGGCATTTTTGAGCATTATAATTTTCTTCCTCAAAAGATTAAAAAGAATGAAGGAGCCTCTTCAGAAATTTTAGAATTGGAAGGCTGGCTGTGATTGTCAGTGACCTGGGGTTTCTCTTGTATCTTCCTTCCCTCCTTGTACTTCATGATTTGTAAAGGGCTGAAACTCTTAGTAGGTGCACTTGGACAACCGAGCACTTACGGCTAATTATTTATTAGACAATACTCTATTAGAATATGCTTGGAAAATGGCCCTTCCCACTATTCTGTGCTGGCTCAATCGATTGGTGTATACAGAGAATTGTAGGAGGGACGAGGGGGTAAAGTAAGACAAGCCAGAGGGACTTTGGGATAGAGAGAAAGAGAAAGGAGGTCGTGGAGATCCTGCATCCATCCAATTCACTTCTACTCCTAAGACCAAGAATAAAGACCAAGGACTTTTGCTTATCCTGACTCCTGCTGATTCTAAGGTATCCAGCGTCCTTTTCTGTCCAGTTGCAGTTTGTGGAGTAGGTTTCTGCTGCCCTTTCTGGCTCTGGATCCTTGTAAAATCTTGGTCCAATTTCAAGACAGATGTACCCAAGGTCCTGTAGACTTGGTAACTTGTGCTTGAGTTAACTCACTGTTGCATGCTGGACACAGCATAGATGTGCAAGGAATGAAAACAAAAATGAAGAAGCTTATGGGATGATAAGTAGAATTAAGAATTCTCCAGGAAGCCTCACTTTTTATGGATATTATCCAACCTTTGGAGGACATCATCAAAAATCTTTCTTCTCACATGTGAGTCTTAGTGTCCTGAGACCTCAATAGGAATCAGTGGGATGATGTGGGTCACTATGATCGTGGGCAACTTTGAGCAGCACAGCTTCTGAGAGGAGGTGCCCTTCAAAAGAAGCTAGAGAACCAGTCCTTGATTTTTAACTGGGGCCTGTAGAAGGAAGAGGGGGCCCTTCTTGCCCACTCTACACGTACAAATGATCCTGCTTTCTTCCCAAAATTGCCCTTCTATCATACCCACTTTTTCATTAACCTTCTAATTGGCAAGTTTTTTTCTTTTTCCCCTGCTTCAGGTCTCGCCTAATTTCATCTGCTCAGAAGCCAATGCAATCTTCTTAAAGATCTTCTGATCATATCAGTCCCCTACTCAAACACCAGCTTACTGAACTCTTGGGAAATTTCAGTGGCCTTCTCTTCCACCCAGGGCCAAATCCAAAATCCTCTTTGGCTCTTAAAGTCTATAACATCCTGGACTTTTTCTCTTTCCCATCTTCTTTACTCCCCTATTTGTACTCTATGCTGTAGTGCACTGACTCCCCTGCTTTATTATAGAACTTTATCTATAGAACTCTTATCTCCTGACCTTTGGCAGTTCCCCATGCCTGGAGTTCTCTTCACTTCTGACTTCCCCGGCTTCTTTCAAACCTCAAATCCCACCTTCCATTGGAAAGAAGCCTTTCCTGCTTAATGCCAGAGCCTCCCAGCTGGTGAAGGCAGGGGTGAGCTCCCCCTACTTGGGGGTTTTCAAACAGACTAAAGGACCGTGAGCTGAATGGGTAATCCTGGACTTCTTATTCAGGTTCAGATTGATTGGATCCCTTCTACCCCTGAGACTGGTGACACTTCCCACGTCCTCGGTTTTGTGTCTCGCAATCCCAAATTGCCATAAATAACAGCCAAAGTGAGGCTATGGGGACAATTATTGTCTCCCAGTTCTAGCCAGTTAATGGGTCAGTATTTCTCAATTAAACAAGTGACCCATGATTTTTGCTTTAAATTATATCACAGCTCACTCTGCTTTTAATTTAATTCAGTTTAGCAAGCTTTAATTAAGCACAATGTACATATTCAAGCATTTATCTGATCCCTACTGTGTACAGAGCATTGTGCATACACAGTTCGAAGGAGAAAGAGTTCCTGCCTTCAGCATGCTTGCACTTCACTTGAAGGGATACATAGAGAAGTAAATGATGAGCAGTCAGAAGAGAGCACTATTAACTGAGGTAGGATCAGGCAGCCTGAGTATAGAGGCTTGGAGTAAGCTAAGGATTCTCAAGAGACCAAGATGAGGAAGAAGGGCAAAGGCTTAAGCATTTCTGCCTGAAGAAAAACCAGCACTGAATGA
Source organism: Sminthopsis crassicaudata (assembly GCF_048593235.1). NCBI lineage: Eukaryota > Metazoa > Chordata > Mammalia > Dasyuromorphia > Dasyuridae > Sminthopsis > Sminthopsis crassicaudata. The sequence goes on from NC_133618.1 coordinate 663,853,530, forward strand.
CGTGTTATAACTCTCCGTCATTCACTTTACAAGTCAGCATTTATTGAGTATCTAAAGCAGGGATGATTCTCAAACTATTGCTGGCGGGCCAGATGTGGGGCTGAGGACGTTTATGCGGCCCACCGGTTTATGGCAAATGGGCTGAGGGCAGAGACAGAGTGTGAGCTTTTGTTTTTACTCTAGTCCAGAGCTCCAACAGTGTGAGGGACAGTGAACTGGCCCCCTATTTTAAAAGTTTGAGGACCACTGAAGCGTACCACAGACTGGGAGTCAAAGCCAAAATGAGACGGGCCTGCCCTCAGCTAAGGCTTTTAAGAGGCTGAATCTGTTTAATTTTATTCACATTAAGTCTAAATGCACCTATTTCTCTGCAGATAGGCTAGTGTCGTGGGGCAGAAGCAAGATTTGAACTCAGAGCTTTTTGACTTTTTGAAAGTTATAAAATGCCCTTCCTACCGCCCTCTCCTGCCTGAAGCTATCGGTCTTGCCTAGCTCCATCCACCCCTGTCTCTATGTTTCAAATGAACCAGGTCAGTCTCAGGTGGTATCTAAGGGAACCAGCCTGATGGGGAAAAAGAAGGGGTTTGTCAGACCCTCTACCTTGACCCCCAAGGCTGGTCTACTCTTCTCCTGACCCAGCCCCTCTGTTCCAGGGGCTGACTCATTTCTTCCTTCTGCTCTACCTGTAGTCAGTGGCTAGGCCTGTTTATTGCCCCCGGACACTTCAACCCTAACCTAGTGATAAAGTGATTGGGGGGCCCAAGTCTCATTCCTTTGAAAGGCAGATGGACCTTGTTTCAAATATTTGGTGTAACCATGGCTGGAAAGTTTCCTGACTGGATCCAGGTGGAAAAAAAAGGAGGTTGGTTTTTTAGAAACTTCTAAATTCCTGGCAGTGGAAAGGGAAGTGGATGAGTCAGTCCTGGGCTGGGGAAGAAAGAAAGGGAGTGCTGGGTGTGCCGGCCCAGTGTTCCTGGAAGCCCCCACTCCCGTCCCCCAGCTCCCCATTCCTGGTCAGATGGGGCTCTCACTTTGCCTGGTGGAGGAGGAAGGAGATCAGACTGTCACTAGTTCTGTGACCCAACATCTCTGAGACTCATGGGGACGGTCAAACAGCTCTGCCCCCCAGGATGGTGGGGAGAAAAGTCCTTCAAAGGGCAAACACAGGCTCTCCAATCCAGTTGCCTTTACTGGGACCCACCATATAAATGGCCTTATATAATATAAATAAATATAGTTAGACACATAATAATTTGAAAAATGAGAGAGAACTAACAACTGAGGTAGAGGGGGATGGTGGCAGGAGGCTTTGGAGGAAGTTCCAGATTCTAAAAAGTGGAGGCCAAGAGGGAGTATGTGGAGGTCAGGTGAGACATGGAATGAAAGGACAAAGCATAATGAAAGGTCTCCTTAGCTAGAAGGCAGAGCGTGTAAGGGGAATAAGCAATAGGGAGTGAACCTGTGAAGGTAAGCTGGATCCCCACCGACAAGATCTTTAAATGGCAGGCTGAGGATTGTGTTATTTTATCCCAGAATCAACAGCACACGTGTGAAGATTCTTGACCAAGAGAGTGTTGCGGTGAGATTTGTGTTTTATAATCTGCTTGGAGGATAAATTGGAAAGGAAACATAGTACCTCAGATCTAAAGCTAGGAGGAGGCGCCCTGTTATTTATGTTGGCAAGAGACCAAAACATAAACTTAAAAAAAGAGTATATTAACACTTGTCTAATATGGGATCCTGACATCCTACACCAGCAGACAAGGTTTACTCAACTGGGGTGAAGGGTTGAAAAAATAAGAGACGATTGGCACGAATCCAATCAGAACTGAAACTCAGCCAGGGCGTGGCACTGGAATCCTTCCACTTGGGGAGTCTTTTAGTCATTCATTGGGCCCCTTCGCTCTTCACCCAATCCTAAACCTGCTCCCCTTTGTCTCTCTTCTCTCCTCGTTCACAACTCGAATGTTAGTTCTGAGAGGCTGAATCCCACACCAGTGATTCCCAACTTGTAGACTTGGGTTGCCTCATGGTGGGGACCATATGGTGATGTGGAGAAAAGAACTGGGTTTGGGTTAAATGGTTGAGAAGTACTGTGCAGATTATGGCATGTGGGCTAATGAATGGCTCACAGGGCACCCTCATCAATATTGGCACTGGCACTGCAGATAGGTAGGGATTTGGGCTCCAGATTGGATTAGAAGGAAGAACGTTGGCTCTAGTGCTTTTGAGAAGTCAGGCAAAGTTCCAATGATCTTGTGATGAAGAGAGCCATCTGCACCCAGAGAGAGGACTGTGGGAACTGAGGGTGGATCACAACAGAGCATTCTCACTTTTTTCTTATTGTTCATTTGCATTTTGTTTTCTAACTCATTTACTTTATCTTTTTTGATCTGATTTCTCTTGTGCAGCAAGAGAATTGTATAAATATGTTTATACATATTGGATTTAACATATATTTTAACCTATGTAACATGCATTGGATTGCTTGCCATCTAAGGGCGGAGGTGCAGGGAAGGAGGAGAAAATCTAGAACACAAGGCGATGCAAGGGTCAATGATGTCAAGTTATCTGTGCATGTGCTTTGAAAATAAAAAGCTTTAGGAAAAAAAAAGTCAGGCAAGAATTCTAACAGTGATAAACTTTTTCCAAGTCTGGAGCCCTATCATTTAAATCACAAAGTTCTTCTGTCAGTGCTGTATGGCTGTGAATCTGGAATGTTCCAGTCCCTGAGAGATCACAGATATAGTTGACCCACAGGCAATGGAGATATACATGGTGGCCATGAAAAGGTTATAACACATAACATAACATATTTATAACATAAAGGTCAGTGATCAAGAAGTAGAATAAGGAGCATCAAGGAGATATATGATTGGCAAAGGAAGTGGCCAGTCATGTACAGAGCGATGGGTAAAGAAAAGATAGAAAGCCAGAGAGGGTCTGTACCTAAAAGAGGGACCCTGGATGGCTGGTCTTCTGCAGAAGACTGATGGACAAGTCAATGAGAAGGTGAGGATGGGTGACAGGGTGCCCCACTGCTGAGATAATCCATGCCAGGGAAATCAAAGCTCTGTGGAAATACTGTCACCACAATTAATTATTAACTGGGCTATGTTTGTGCTATATAGTCATTTGAGTAAGCCCTGGACCTTTGCCAGGCCAGGGGGGCCCCACGTTACCTAAGACCCCAGGAGTTAGATTTCTTCCCAATTTCAGAAAAGAAGCTATTGTGGGATCAGACCCACAGGGAGTTTTTCCATTACCACAAGAGTTTTAAGTTTCTTTGGAGAAGGGCCACAGAAAAGAGAGCTGAGGAGAGATTTGGAGAAGTGGAGAGTGAGAGATGGGCTGCAAAAAGACTGGCCACTTCAAAAATTGGACTGAAAAAAATGAGCAATGCAGAGGCAACAGACAAAAAAAAATAAAACTAAGGTTGGGCTGCCATGGACCCTATAGACATCTCAGAGCAGAAGACTTGGCTGGAAACTACTGGTTGTATATACTTTTTTTTTAATTTTTTAAAATTAAATTTATAATTTTAATTTTTTTTGACAGTACATATGCATGGGTAATTTTTTTTTTTTTACAAAATTATCTCTTGTATTCATTTTTCCAAATTTTCCCCTCCCTCCCTCCACTCCCTCCCCTAGATGACAGGCAATCCCATACATATTGAATGTGTTACAGTATAACCTAGATACAATATATGTGTGTAAAACTGAATTTTTTGTTGCACATTAATTATTAGCTTCCGAAGGTATAAGTAACCTGGGTAGAAAGACAATAGTGCAAACAGTTTACATTCACTTCCCAGTGTTCCTTCTCTGGGTATAGCTACCTCTGTCCATCATTGATCAACTGGAACTGAATTGGATCTTCTTTATGTTGAAGATTTCCACTTCCATCAGAATACGTCTTCATACAGTATTGTTGTTGAAGTGTACAGTGATCTTCTGGTTCTGCTCATTTGGTTGTATATACTTTAACATGTTTAACATGTATGGGACTGCCTGCCATCTAGGGGAGAGGGTGGGAGGAAGGAGGGGGAAAATTGAAACAGAAGCTTTTGCGAGGATCAGTGTTGAAAAATTACCCATGCTTATGTTCTGTCAATAAAAAGCTATAATAACAATAATAAACTACTTGTGTATCCATTTCTTCCAGGATGGCTGGAAGGTCCAAAAAATGATCTGCTCTTTTCACAGTTTCCACTCATGTAATTACTAATACTCCCATAGCATCCAGTAAGTACTGAGCATTTTACAATTATTATCGCATTTGATTCTCCTAACAACGTTGGGAGGTGAATGCTATTATTATCTCGAGACATTTTGCACTTGGGGAAACTGATTTGCTCAGTGACTTGCCCAGCTAGTTTATGCCTGAGACCAGATTTGAATTTGGATTTTCCTGATTGCAGATCCAAGTATTCTCTCCATGCTTCTACCTAGCTGCCCCTGTAAGAAACTGTAGCTTACTCTGCTCAACTCTCTAGCTGTAAATTTCTGGTCACTCTAATTTTGCCTCCACTACAAACAGGGCGAGGATTAGCAAGAGATTGATATAAATTGAAATCAAGGAAGAGACTCAACTCTCTTTGTAAATGTGAGGAATTTTCCTAATTGGGGACTCCGGTGGTACTTCTAGCTTTTCATTTACTGTAAACTTCAGGAAACATCAAGGAAAGGGGCCATGGAAACCTGAGGGATATTGCCCCTCAGCTAAAGAAATGACAGTTTGTTCTATCAGGGTGTGACTGAATAAATCTCTAGAGACAAAGAGGTCTTTCTGGTCCTGATTCAGCTGTTTATGAGTTATTATGACTTTAGAGAAATTTCTTCATCTGCTAATCTCTTAGCACTGATTTATGAGCCCATAAATTTCTCTTCATGAAGCCTTTCCTGCACCCTCCTTCCTACCAGCTTCTAGTATCTTTCTGTCCAAAATTCTCTAATTTCTCTGTGTTTTATATATTACTTGGACATGTTATGTCCGTGTTGTCTCCCCGCATTAGAATGGAAGCTATTTGAGGTCAGGGATTGTTTGGTTTTTGTCTAAGTACCCACCCAAGTGATTGCTTGCTGACTGATTCAGCCTTTGAACCTCAAAGATTTCTTTCAGTCCTGAATCTATGATCCTAAGTCTTAATATGTTTAGTATGAAGGATAGTAAGTAGCCTGCTAGAGTGAAATTTGTAGTGTGTGCATTTGCTTTGTGGCCAAGGATCTTCTGTTCAAATCTTGCCTAAAGTTGCCAGGGGACGTGGGATGGATCCAGAAAATCACAAAGAGGAAGAGCTCAGTAACGTTTAGCTTCCCAAAACATCATGGCCTGGATTTGAGGGCCCAAAGATGTATGCCCATATTGTCATTCATGCCTTCTGGTTTTTAAATGATTGAGTATAAATGAGATAATTTGTTTAATTTGCACTGACAAATATCCTTCCTACCTAACTTATATTCATTCATTTGTTTATCTCTAGTATACTTTTTTTTTTAACTTCCTTGAGAGCAGCCCTAAGTTTTTTTCCATTTTGTCTTTGTTGAATGAATGAATGATTTATTGATTGAAATAGTAGCTTAAGATGTACATGACCTGTTAGGATTACCAGGTGATTACTCCATTGTCTAATTTAGCATGGTACTTAACAACTTTCTAGCTCACACCTTTAGTTCAAACCTCACACCTTTAGTTCAAACCTCACACCTTTAGTTCACACCTTTAAAAGGAGCTTGCTCATTGGTCTGTAAGAAGTTCTCACAAGCCCATTCTCTGGGAGATAAAAGGACCCAACATTGAGTCTAGAGACATTTTGAAAGAGGTCAGTCTAGAAGACAGTCTGAATTGGGTCAAGGACAAGACTTCCCAGGAGAACTTCAGGGAAGCTGGAGGAGAGTCAGTCTCCTGGCTGCATTTTGGGATTATTGAACTCTCCAAGAAATCTCTTCCCAGAGAATAATCTACAATCTAGAGGTAACAGAATTTAACATTTTGGTGCCCAACCTGAGGCAAGGGCTTTTGCTTATCCTGACTTTGGCTGATTCTGAGCCCTTCAGAGCGAGCTAGCCCAACATGGCAATGACCTACACTGAGTTCTAAATGTCTTTTTCTTTTGTTGCTTCATTTTTGCTTAGGACCTGCTGCTGAACTACCTCCTGATTTAACTTCACCATGGGATTAAAAAAGCCTCCGGATGGTGGATGGGGCTGGGTGATTGTCGTGGCCTCCTTCTTCACTCAGTTTCTGTGCTATGGGTCCCCCCTGGCTGTTGGAGTCTTATACCTCCAGTGGCTGGATCTCTTCCGTGAAGGGAAAGGAAAGACCGCCTGGGTTGGATCCCTCGCTAATGGAGTCGGCTTGATTTTAAGTAAGTAACTCTATGGAAATGGTTGTTTTGTAAAGGGAAGGGAAGAATGTGGTTTTAAGTTGCTTTGGGGATCCCTGAGTTATAGTTGGAGGAGCTGATCTTCCCCTTGTGGGGCTCCCATTCTCTTCTCTGTAGAAAAAAGAGACTGGACACTTCATTTGTCACTTTGGGATTTAGGACCATCTTATAGAGCCATCCTTGCTCAAGTTATGGCGTGTGGGGGACAGAGCAAGATTTGGAAGCTGAAGGCTATTCTGCCATCCAGACTGTGCACTGAAGAGTAGGAGGTCTTTCTGTGCATCCTAGTGCTTGGACTAGGATAGGATGTGCTAACAACTGGTTACTTGCTCATAGTCAGTATTTTGGACACAGGACATTTAGTATTAATTAAGTACTCTGAGTCAGGTGTTGTGTGCATTGGGGATCTGGAGGCAAGAATAAAATGGTTCCTGCCCTTAAGTAGTTTCCATTCCACTGGATGACAACAGGATTCAGCCATATCAACACAAGTCAAATCACATTAACTAGAATAAAACAACAACTTGGTAAAGGCAACAGGATACCAAATTTAAGGCTAGAGGACCTGGGTCAAGTTCTTAATTCTGCTTAATTCTACTATCCATGTAGTAAGTCACATGACTCCACCTATGTGGGGCTCTGAAATTAAGGGGTTGCATGAGATGCTTATTCCCCACCCCTTCTCCTTCAAATGCATTTCTACAATTATCTAAGATATTCCTTGATTTTTTTTTTTTTTTTTTTTTGAGGCTGGGGTTAAGTGACTCACCCAGGGTCACACAGCTTGGAAGTCTTAAGTGTCTGAGACCAGATTTGAACTCGGGTCCTCCTGAATTCAGGGCTGGTGCTCTATCCACTGCACCACCTAGCTGCCCCACTCCTTGATTTTTTGACTAATAGATCTAATAATGTTGCCAAATCTTAATTTTTTAATGATCACTTTTATATGATAATTCCAACAATCCACAACAAATCCTTTATTGAGTTTTGTCTTCCAAGATTAACCTCAGATGCTATATACTGATCCTTCATACTTCCTCCTAAGAAACAGACTCTTCCAAGTTTCTCACTTATCTTGATGATAAGAACTAAGTTTTATAGTGCCTTTACGTTTGCCAAGCACGTGGACTCATTTTAGCATTACAGCCACTGCAGGAAATAGGAAATACATATATCATCGTCCCCATTTTACATAGAAAACTGAGGGTTAGAGGAGTGATGGAACTTGTCTTTAGTTACATAACTACCAAGAATCCAGAGACCATTCCGACTCTGGATCTAACACTCTAGCTACTCTGTTAAGATACTGTCTAGGAAGAAGTCATTTTTTGTCTGAAAAGGGACCCCCCCTCCAAGTCTACTTGGTTTACAAGTTATTGAACTTTTCCTGGGCATGACGTCTGAGCTGTTAGAACATCCCTCAGAGCCTCCCACCTGTAAGCCTCCATCTATCCCTGACACTTGTCTATGTCGTCCATTAACAGAACCCTTCTAGAGTAGTTTGTCCAGTGGCCTAATGTTGTTCTCATGGGTCCTGGCTTGTCCATCAGATTGCTATCCTAAGGATTCATTGCAGTTTTGTAGGAAAAGCTGGAGGGGACTCTCATTAGATGTGTGGCTTTGGGAAAGCCTTTTATTTCCTCGGAACCTCCTCTTCCTCATCTATAAAATAAGGGATTTTGTGAGAGGACATTTCGGGTCTGGAGCCCATTGTGGCAGGGCAAAAGTCACAGCAGAACCATCTGCTTCTTCTTCCTACTTTTCAAATCCGACCCACTTGACCCACTCCAACTTTCTCATCTGCTCCAGGAGAAAGAGAGAGATTCTCATCTGCTTTAGGTGCAAGAAGTGTGAGTTGTTAGGTTTTTTTAGGTTGTATTGCAATACTTATGGCTGTCAAGCTTGCTGGGTTTTTTACTGTTTGTGATATAGTCTGAGTGTAAATGGACTTCAGAAGCAGAAATATAACCAAATGATTATAAGCAGGTCTTCTTCCATCACAGCAGACCCCCTATGTGCTGAGGTCTGCCAATCAATCACAAAAAGGCCAATTCACAGTCTTATGGGAAAGACTTCCCGCTAGCGACAATTTATACTTCTGGGGCTTCCTTCCCCACTCTTCCACCCCCAAAATGAGTGTGGCAGATTGTAGTGTGAACATGGGTAGCCAGTTAAAAATCTGCTGGTGTTTGGCTAGGTATTTCTTTTGAGATGATCATTTTTACTTCTTTACAACATTTTTATCATTTTCAAAAAATGTTCCTTTGTTCTTCACCCTTTTTAATGTTTTCAGACTAGACCTTTGATTAGTCACTCAATCAGCAAACATTTATTAGGCATTTTCTATGTGCCAAGAAATGTGCTAAGTGCTGGTGAAGTATAGAAAGGCAAAAATAACATCCCTGCTTTCAGACAACTCCCATTAGAATGGGAAGACAGCATGTCAAAGCTAAGTACACACAAGATGTATTTACAAGTCAAAAGGAAGATAGTCTTGGACAGAAGAAACTAATATGGGAGTGGGACAAACTTCCTGCGGATCGTGAGATTTGATCTGAGTCTTGAAAAGGGAGTCAGGAGAGAAAAGTAAGAAGGGGGAGCCTTTCAAGAATGAGGGATAAATGTCTGGAGCAAAGATGGAGTCAGGAGATGGGCTCTCCTGTCTGAGGAACAGCAAACATCTCTGGATTATAAAGTATCAGGAGGGGGAGCAGAGTGTGAAGAGATTGGAAAGGTAGGAAGGGCCAGTGGTAAAAGGCTTTGAAAGTCAAACATGATTTTCCATCTGATCCTGGAGACAACAGGGAGCCTCTTGTGCGGTCAGAACTACTAATTAGGAACATCAATTTAGAGTCAGTGGATTCCAGTGGGGAGAGACTTTGAGATGGGAGACCCACTGCCACAAGAGAGCATGTGAGAGGGCTCCTTGGAAAGGTTCTGGGGCAAGATCCAACTGGAGGTGACCTGAGGTGGGTGGCTTATGATTTCATTAGTCTAGAGAACTTCTAGTGTGGAAACCCCCTCTGCCATACACATTGGCAACTAGTTTTAGAGTTGCTTGCAGCATTGAGTCATATGTATGGGCCAACAAATAAATGATATAATCGAATAGTGATTTCCTCATAATATAGCTGAACATGATCAGATTAGGTGATTTCTAAGGTCCCTTCAGGGAGGCGCCAATCCCACTGTCCTGTACCCAGATCAGATCACCTCTAGATCATATTACTCATGTTCCAAACTGGGTGCCTGACCCATTTTAGAGAAGATTTTGATGAGCTGGACAATGCCAAGAAGATAAGCGGCTGTGATGGAAAAGGACCTGGGGGATAAACCAGGGGAGGATCAGTTTAAGGAAATGAAGCATTTAAATTAGAGAAGAAAAGACTTGGGGGAAGGACAGGGAGACATCATGATAAACTAACCAGCTTCAATTATGTGGAAGAGAGACTAAAATTGCTTTATTTGGTCCCTGAGGGGAGAACCAGAAATCATGTACAGAAGCTTTGGATGCTCAAATTTAGGCTGATAATATGAGCCATTTAAAATGTTGCTTTAGGGCATAATGAGATCCCCTCATTTGAAGTCTTCAAGCAGCCTGGAAGGTCACTTTAAAGAGATGATGCTTTATTAGAATAGATTGCCTCTGAGGTCCTTCCTGTTAGGATTACTAGGTGAGAACTCAGGTTGTCTGGATAGTGACAAGGTGAGAATTCAGGTTGTCTGGACAATTACAAGGTGAGAACTCAGGTTGACTTGATAGAAGGAGCAAGCTCATTGGTTGAAGTGGTTCTTCCCAGAAGCCCTTGCATTATCCCACGCCCATTCTCTGGGAGGATAAAAGAGAGGACACCCAGAGATAGAAGAAGACTTTGCATTACATCAGGCTTGACGCAGCTCTCTGCAGGAAGGGAAGTCCCTTCTCTGTTCCTTCTCCCTTAGCTTTAACCAATGGTTTTTCTAATCTTGTCATAGGCTTAGGCTGCTTCACAGGCAATTCTGTTTGTGTTTCTGCCTCTTCCCCTCTTTCTTCCTCCATCTCTGAAGGTGGGGTTGATGTGGGCCTGTCAATAATCTGTTCTCTAGGCAGGGTTGAAGCTTCTTCAAGAGAATCATACCACAATTCCTCATTTAAATCCTCTTGCTCTAGGGCAAGATCTTGATCTTTCCTTTTTTCCTCACACTTCCTCCTCTGTTCATTTTTAGAACTTTTCCTTCTCCTACAACTTGCTTGATAGTTTAAGGCTAATTGAACTATGTTGTAGATATAAAATACTTCTGCAGAAATTGAACGAGGCCCATTTTTTGCATGAAATTCTTTCATTTCATATCCCACTAGCTTCCATTTATCTACATCTATCTTTTCTTCCTCTAATAACCAAGGGGATGTGCGTCTTAATGCAGCCAAGAGTTTAGCAATCTGTACCCAGGTTACAAGTAAACTCTGCTCCTCAATTATCTTGATTATACTCTCTATAGTACCACTCCTGAATGGGGGTGGAGCTGAGGTTGCTTCTGGGGCTGGGGATGAGTCGGCTGAGGTCCAGGGATTGAATTTAGCTAACATGTGCCCCATTTCAGCTATAAGAGATTCCTGGTTTAGCCCTTAACAAGTTAAGTTCCTTATTTATCTATTAGCACGCTCACTTAATCTTTAACAAAGTTTCCTCGTTACTCACGGTTCTGGGTCAGAGAGACTGAGATCTAGATCGGAAGCTTTTCCACTGGAATCAGGACCGTGTCTGTGTCTGTTCGGGCGCCAAATTGCGAAGGTCTGGTCTAGCTCCTCTTGTCAGAATAAGCAAAAGTCCTTGCCCCATGTGTGGACGCCAATTGGGTGTCCTCTCTTTTATCCTCCCAGAGAATGGGCGTGGGATAATGCAAGGGCTTCTGGGAAGAACCACTTCAGCCAATGAGCTTGCTCCTTCTATCAAGTCAACCTGAGTTCTCACCTTGTAATTGTCCAGACAACCTGAATTCTCATCTTGTCACTATCCAGACAACCTGAGTTCTCACCTAGTAATCCTAACACTTCCAATCTTGAAATTTTAAGCTGTTGTGATCTCTAAGGCCCTTTCCAGCTCTCAGTGAACAAAAGAAATGGATGAACAAAAACAGCACTTATTAAGCCCTTATTTTGTGCCAAGAGCTGGAGTTGAAAACAGAAACAAAGTCAATCTTGTCCTCAAGGAGTTTATGGTCCAGTAATAGGGAAATAGCATCCTAAACCCAGTGAAATATTGGTAAGCTGTCTTTGGAAGTGCACTTTCCTGTTCATATTATTCAGAGGTTTATAGTTTTATGGTTTTCACATTTCTTAGAGGCCAGATGTATGTCTCCTTTAAAAGCCTGAGAATTCTAAGAATTTCCAAGACCTAAAGGTTCCTAGTTCATCATGAAGAACAAATGTTGCTTATACCCATTGAATTTATAAACCCTGACCTGAAATGATGGCGGAAACTTGAAGGTCTACAGATAAATTAGGGGGGCAGCTAGTAGATAGAGCACCAGCTCTGAATTCAGGAGGACCTGAGTTCAAATCTGGTCTCAGACACTTAACACTTCCTAGCTGTGTGACCCTGGGCAAGTCACTTAACCCCCGCCTCAGGAGAAAAAAAAAAAAAAAAGATAAATTAGGGCTCAAAAGTGAACATCTTTGCTGGATATTTGTCCCTGTTTGTGCTGGCAGCGCTGTAATGGTCTGCTCTTCAATTAGCAATCGTTTTTTCTTTGTGTGTGTCCCAGAAATAGGTGAAATCCAGTACTCTTCTGATGACTCATTTTGGGGGGGAAGGAGCCTTGAATGCTACCCTCAATCTCTGACAGGTTCTGCTGAGATAGAAAAGGCTTTATATTTGGCCCAGGCAAAGGAAGACTGTTTTTGTCCATGGAGAAGCATCCTGTAGAAGTGCAAGGGACCCATTTCCAACTTCTCTGCTGAAGGATGAAATCTTCAGTGCCATCAAACCACAAGAACTATTACTAGGGCAAAGCTAATCAGTCAAACCTGAGAGCCTAGAGCCTAGAGCTGAAGTGTTTAGTCACCTGCTGTATGCATCCTTCAGGGAGCAAAAGTTGCTCTGGGAGGAAATTGAAAGGTGCCCCAAATGGAGCCGGTCCTGGAACTTTTTGTTTCCTCTTAAATGTTCCTTCAGGCTGGGGAGGGGGAAATCGAATTTCTGCTGAACTGTTTGTTTCTGTTTTACTTTTAGGTCCCATATGTAGCCTCTGTGTTTCATCCTTCGGTGCAAGACCCGTCACGATTTTCAGTGGCTTCATGGTGGCGGGCGGCCTTATGATCAGCGCCTACGCCCCAAACATTTACTTTCTGTTTTTTTCCTACGGAGTTGTTGTTGGTAAGAAACCTTATAATTATCCAGGGGTTTTAACTGTGTACAAATAAAATGATATTTGTGTGTGTGTATCAAAATCTATTTTTAAAATATAATCATTTTTATATCATCTTAATTTCTAAACATATTCATCTTCTCTCTCCTGTTGTGGACCAGAAACAAGGTGCTAATGCCTATGTACTTAGTTCACACCTTTAAAGGAGTTCACACATTAGTTCACACATTCACACCTTTAGAGAGCATCTAGGAGCTAGGAGTCTCAACTAGGACTGACTTCAGGGAGATTCACAAGTCCACTCTCTCGGAGACAGAGTCAGATTCATTCCAACTTCCCCCTTTGTGCTGGCTGGAGGCTTTGGGAGGCCCAGAGGCTGAAGCTGGCAGAGACAAAGGACTATCAGTCAGCAAGAGCTCTCAGACCCAAAGAGACAGATAGGCCCCTATTAAAGCTAACCAGGCCCCAGGAAAAGATTCAGGATTTTAAAGAACACAATAAAGATGTGGACTTTTTAACTCCTGGCTGCTTTTGGGGTGATTGAAACTGAACTGAAACTAAGACTGCCTCCAGAAGCTCCCCAAGAAACCTGTTCCCAGAGAACATTATATTATAGAGAAGAATGTCACACTCTCCCTTTATAGGGAACTGTCCATTATAAGAAAGAATGAGTCACAATAAAATAATAATCAATAGTAGCTGCTCTCTAGGCTGCTAGGTAATTAAATGGAGAAATATTCGGACCTGAAGTAAGAAAGGCCCAAGTTCAAATCCTCCTCAGACATTTAACTTCTGTCTGCTTCAGTTTTCTCATCTGTAAAATGAGACTATTCATAACACCTGTATCCCACAGGGTTATGGTGAGGATTGAATTAGGTAATATTTGTAAAGCACTTAGAAGAGTGCCTAGCACATAGTAGGTGATATAGAAATGTTAGCTCTTATTAGGATTAAAAGCTATTTAAAACCAATTCATTCTAATTTAGAGTTGTGATCATCAAGTGAAATAATATTTGTAAAGCACTTCACACAGTGCCTGGCACATAGTAGGTGCTATAGAAATCTTAGCTATCATCCTCCTCATTCTCATCCTCTCCATCTATTTATATCTAAAGATGTTGTAGACATCAGTCAGTCCCAGTGTGAACATCAATATTTGCTAAGTGTTTTGAACACATTAAAGAAGTACCTAGAGGCTAGCTGCCATTTTTAAGATTATTATTGTTTCTTTTTAGATGAAAGCTTTTTATCTTATTTATTTATTTTTCCCCTGAGGCAATTGGGGTTAAGTGACTTGTCGGGGTCACACTGCTAGGAAGTGTTAAGTGTCTGAAGTCAGATTTGAATTTAGGGCTGGTGCTCTATCCACTGCACCACCCCTCTGCCCCAAAGCTTTTTATTTTCAAAATATATACATGGGTAATTTTCAACATTTACCCTTACAAAATCTAGTGTTCTAGTTTTTTTTTTCCTCCTCTAGATGGCAAATAATAGGATTGCTATTGTTGGAATGGAGGCAGTTATTTGTTTTTACTAGCTTGGTAGTCCCCTGGCCTAGAGACTGAGAATTTGCTCACCTGCCCACCTTGAGGAGACATGTGGCGCAGGGTATACCCAAGCCTCCTGACATCCTGACCTACACCGAGGCTCCAAGGGCAGAGGGATTGCATTCCAGTCATGGGGGATCAGCCTTGGCAAAGGCACGGAGGCAGGAGATGGTGTCTGCCATCAGACAGGAAGGGGCAAGAGGGCCACTGTTCATTGGAGTCGCAAAATGTAATTTCTGACCCGGTAAACCTGGGGTCAAAAACAATTTCTTCATGTCCCTTCTTTGCTCTGGAGCCAGATTCCACTCCCTCCTGTGATCTTTCCGCAGAATCCTTGAGGAGAAACGGTTTTCTAGCCCAGCCCTTCCCCTTTAATTATACTACCAGACAAAATCGGCCTCCTTTTTATTCCTCTCAGCAGAAGGGAAAGTTTTATTGGTCTTTCCTAGGACTGTCATAAAAGATGGTCCTCTGCTGGCTCTTGACCTGCAGTTACCTCAGAGCACTTCTCTGAGACTTCTGGTAAGCCAGCATTTGTGGGGAATCTTCTCCTAAAATGAGAACAAACCCTCTGGAGCTTTGCTGTATGCCGGCTGATCTTTGTATCATGGACCCCTTAGGGGAGCCTGTGGACCATTTCTCTTAAATACATAAAATAGAAGTCCGTAGCATGAGAGCTTTATGCTGAAATATAGACAGTGGCTTGCTGGTAAATGTTTAACAACCAGCTCTGGTAGAGAGCTATACATATGACAAAGTTTAATCGGTATTATTTGCCGTCTCTCTCTCTTTTTTTTTTTTTTTTTTTTTTGGACAATGAATCAAACCTTGATTTGTGGCATTTGGCGATTTCTGAGGCATAAATATTCATACTAACAATTTAACGATTAGGATTTCTGGGTTTGTATTAGCTTGACCTTAAAACACACAACTGTACATGTGTGTGCATGTATGTGTACAATATAGACAGCATAACATATGTGTATGTGCATACACACAGGGCGTGTGTACATACATGTAGAAACACACAAATGTCTATGTATGTTTGTGTGTATGTGTATGTACATATAAGTATATATACTATTCTTCCCCTCTTCAAGTTCAGGTTAAGAACCCTAGTTTACCATGGAAAACATGGATATTTGGAGCGATACCTGTTAGCATAGAGTGGGAAAATTATCTGCTTCCAAGCCTGAGTTTCCTCATCATAAAATGGGGGGAGGGATGGAATAGATGTTCCCTATGGTCCCTTTTAGCACTATGTCTGTGATTATAAATCTCAACATGTGACTTATTCATGATTGTTTAAAAGTTTCCTGTCCATGATACCTTTATGATTCCCCTCCTAAAATCAGTATCTTCTGTCTGGAAGAGACTAAACATGACGTGGAAATGGCGGTGTTACGTGCCAACTACTTTTTCTCTTTTCTAGTACCAAGGAAAGCCCTAGTTCTCTTGTTGTGGTGGAGGGAACCATTAAAATGGTTAATGATGGGGTTGGCAGCTGGTACAGTGCAAAGAGGGTCAGGTCTAGAACCAGAAAGACTTGTTTAAAAATATTCTTACTATATGAGAGATCCTAGGTAAGTCATTTAGCTTCTCCCTGCCTCAGTTTCCTCCTCTGTAAATAACAATAACAGCTCTACAGGGTTCTTGTGAGGATCAAATAAGAGAATATTTATAAATTACTTAGCCCAGTGCCTGACAATAGTAAATGCTATATAAATGCTAACTATTATTATAAAATATATATATATATATATACATATATATATTCATAATCATTTCAATCTAATGAATCCTTATTTAGTATCTGCTTTGTGTTATTTGCTAGTTTAAGTGCTTGGGATTCAGAGACACAAATCAAAGTGAGTCTTAGTCTCAAAGTCTCAAAGAGTCACCGAGGGAGATTCAAAAATGAATGGATAGGAAGGGGATAGACTTCTCAAAGGTGATGCTCCAAGAGTTGAGACTGGAAAGTAGCTAGGAATTCTAAGAAGAGGAGGTGAGAGGGAAGTATAGTCTAAAGCATAGTGAACAGGGAAATAGAAGGAGGCTGCCAAAGCATGGAGGCAGGAGATGGAATATCAAGTTTGGGGAATTCAGTGTTTGGCTGGAAGAGTCTAATTTTGGAAAGCTGCTTGGCAAATGGTGGCTAATAGATGCACCGCTCTACTCACATGTTGTGTTTTTGGTTCATGTCATGAGGAATAATTGAAAGAACTAGGATGTTCGTAACCCCGAGGATAACTGACCAGAGGAATGTACTGGCGGTCTTCAGGTGTTAAAGTATAATTTTCTGGAAGAGAAATTGGACTCAACCTCTTTAGTCCTAGAGAGCAGAACCAGGAGGGCAGATCACAGAGATAAACTTTCTAACACCTGTTAGCCCAAACTGAAATGCGCTGTCTCAGGATTTGTTGGCTTGCCGTTCATGAGAGGTCTTTAGGCAGAGGCTGGGTGCCCACTTGTTAAGTATATTTTAATAAGACTCACCTATGGGTTGAACTGGATCCCCTCTAACTCTCTAGACTCATAGAACAATCTCTAGACGGAAAATCTGGAGTCAGAATAAGAAAAGTTTTAAGGACCATATTGAGGACTCAAAGGCAATAGAAAGTCTGCCATTCCTTGAGTTGGAGCAGGGGACGGTGCATTCAGACCCATGCTTTAGGACTTGGATTTGGCACCTCTGTGGAGGATGAATTCAATGGAGGAGAAGGAAAACCAGCTGGGGTACCATTATGATAGATAAACATATGTTCAAAGAAAGATTGAGGATTGTCCAAGTTATAATTTGCTGAAGTAATTTCTTTCTTTCTTTCCCTTCCTTCTTTTCTTCCTAACTTTCTTTTTCTTTCTTTTTTCTGTTTCTTTTCTCTCTTTTTGCTCTCTCTTTTCTTTCTTCCTTTCTCTCTCTTTTTGTCTCTCTTTCTTTCTTCCTTTCTTTCTCTCTTTCTTTCCTTCTCTCTTTCTTTCTTTCCTTCTCTCTTTCTTTCTCTCTTCTCTCTCTCTCTCCTCTCTCTCTCTCTCTCCTTCTCTTCCTCCTCCTCCCTCTCTCCCTCCCTCCCTCTCTCTCTCTCTCTCTCCCTGTTTTAGCTCATGTTTTAGCAAGGAAAATAGAAGACTAGCTTCAAAAATAGGGATCAAGTCTGAAAGCCTGTCAGACTAAAATGAACTAGGAAAGCTCAGATTGTCTTGATCAGAGCAGATTTGGATTTAGGCCAGACAGCTGAGGTTGATGGATAAAGCTTACTTCAAAAGGGCTGTGGTTCCACTGGAGAAGTGACTGACGCAGATCTTGGGGGCCCCACGCTATTGCTGAAGAGTTTATGAGCTGCTGTGGCCCAAAATAATCACCACCTGGTGGCTCCCCCAAGGCATGAGTGTCTCTCAGCTGACTCGTGGGGGTTAGACACAGCCTGTTGCTGGACCTGTCCTTGAAGTTTTTCCAGCTTATCAGAGTCTGCACTCTGGCTAGCATAGGTTTTGATCCAAATCACCCCCACACCAGGATGAGCTCTGAGAGTTGGATTTTATTGGAATGCTTAACTGTTTTTCAATAAAACTAGGCAGAGATGAAGAATAAAGAATAAGAAGATAAATCAGTAGAAGTTAAGAGGGAGAAGTGACTGGTTTCTAAGCTATATGTATAGTCATCCCTACAAGGGTCTATTTTTCAATATTGAATAGGATGAATGAATTTCAAATTTGGAAGGGTCTTGGGAAGCCTTTTAGTCCAATCCAGATTTGAAAAGGCTTCCCTTTCACTTCCTAAAACAATCTAGCTGAAAAGCTATCACTTACTTCTACATAAAGATGTTCGATGACCTTCCAAGGTCCACTCTAGCTAGCTCTAATTGCTAGGAAGCTTTTCCTTATGTGAAATTCCTCTCCTTTTTTGCTCATGTTCCATCCCCTGAGAAACAGAACTAGCCTAATTTTTCTTCCCTTGAATGAGAGTTTATCAGATGTCGGTCGAGTGATCCCATAACCTCCCGAATCTGTTCTTCTCCAGCCTAGATGTCCCTAATTGCTTCACTTTATCTTCATGTGGTGTGAGCCTGAGGTCTTCTCATCTGCTCAATCTCCTTGAATTACTTTACAAGTGGTCAAAGTCCTTTCCATAACAAGCTATCTAAGCCACACACAAACTCTTGGTGTGAACATAGGTAAACACAGGAAGCTCTCACTGCTTGGAGAAGGTCAAGAAAATAGGATGATGGGTCTGTTGGTCTTACGAGGGAGCAGCAACTAGGATTGCCTCTTTTATCAGGGAAAGCAAGGTTGTATTGCTCAATGGAAGTAAATGATCACTTTGTGCTAGTCATAGTGCTCTGCGGCAGGCAGAGAGAAGCAGAAAAAGACCCTCAAGGATTTTACATTTTAGTGGTGGAGACAAATATGAAAGTAACTAGAAATATATTGGGAGGTAATTTCAGCAGAGATGGCATTAGCAACTGGTGGGAGGAGTGGAAAAAGCTTCAGCTTGAAGGAAGCCGGGATAATAAAAGGTAGAGTGAGAAGAAAGGGCATTCTAGGTATTGGAGTCAGCCAGCACAAAGGCAAGAAGATTATAGATGAAATATCATGTGAGAGGAACAGCCAGCCAGTCCCCAGTGTGGCCAGATCAGGGGAAGTGGAAATGATAGAAAGATACAGGGAGATCACCAGAAAGGCTTGGTGAAGGGGAAACTTTGATGTAACCATTAAGATTAAACCTTCTGCTAACCAGGAGAAGGAAATACACAGTAAAAGTAATAATGTGGTTTGAAAAATTGTGAATGATTTAGTTATTCTCAGTAATAAAATAATC
Source organism: Sminthopsis crassicaudata (assembly GCF_048593235.1). NCBI lineage: Eukaryota > Metazoa > Chordata > Mammalia > Dasyuromorphia > Dasyuridae > Sminthopsis > Sminthopsis crassicaudata. Next base: position 663,872,629 of record NC_133618.1, read on the forward strand.
CAAGACAATCTCAAAGGACTCATTGAAGCATACTATTCACCTTCAGAGAGACAACTGATATTGTTTGAATACAGACTGACGTGTGCTATTTTTCTGTCTTTCTCTGTCCCTCTGTCTCTGTCTCTCCATTCTTTTTTTATAATTTGAGTCTTTTTTATACAAAAGATTAATGTGGAAATGTTTTACATTATTACACATATATAATCCATATTGGAATGTTTACTATCTCAGGGAGGGGGTAAGGAGAAACAGAGAGAAGGAGTTTGGGACTCAAAATTTAAAATAAAATGCTAGAAATTATTTAAATATTTAATTGTGGAAAAATGTTATTTTAAAAAAGATTAAACCCTCTGCTAATGAGATTCAAGGCAGACATGAAGTAATCTATGATCTAGAAAACTTTGTTAAAAGTTTGGCCAAGTTTCTAATCACTCATGGCCCGTGGGATTGATTCGTGCTGTGACATGAAATCCTGTGGTCTTTCTTACATACATGATGTCTTTTCTGTTTTAGGCCTTGGGTGTGGTTTATTATACACTGCAGCAGTGACCATCACATGCCAGTATTTTGATAAGCGTCGAGGTCTTGCACTTGGCCTGGTTTCAACAGGTAAGTTTTCTAACTGTAGGAGATGCACAGCCTTTAAAACATGTCCAGAAAATAAGATTCACAATGAAATGTATTTGAGTCATCTTTCCCCAGTGATGGAAATACAAATACTTAATATTCTCTATTATTTACCTGAGAAGAACTTTTAGTCACCTTAGTATATGGGAGTGGTCCCATATCTAGTCAACTAACACTTAAGATGGAACCACCATCTCATTAAATATTGGTATATATTTTGTCTCCCTCTAATTAGGAAGTAAAGTCCTGGAGTAGAGAGTGTCTCATTTCTTGTTTCTACTTCCAGGGCTTGACACCTCAGAAGTCTTAAGGGTTTATTCATTCATTCACGTTTGTTCTTTTATTCATTTTCTGTCCATAAGGATACATGGGAATAAGTATTCTGGTTGAAGCTTTTCATGGTACTCCTTGCATTTATACCCTTGTTTTCAACATCCTCTAGGCTGATTATACTCATAGTGCATCTCTTCACTGTTCTTTGGCAGTGAATATCTGTGAAATTGTAAGACAATAGAGCCACATCTCACTGCTCTCGGTTTAGAAAGTCTTGGAAGTCTTGTAGCAAATTTAATGGAAAAGAGGCAGCATGGAGAGGGGATGGAAAGATGGCCTTAGATAAAATAAAAAATAAAAGCTGAGTACAAGCTCCTAACACTTAGCTATTGTGTCACCCTGGGCAAGCACTGTCACTGCTTAGTGCCCCTTCTCTTTAACTATAAAATGGGGACAATTATTGCATTAAATGAGATAATGGACATCATATGTCATGTATCTGTTAGCTATGATTATTTCTCTTAGGATGTAAGGCCTTTTGGACACTAGAATCCAAAGACCAACTTTTTTCCCCCATGATAGTCAGCAAAATGCTTTATCATGCATTGTTTTTCAAGTCTTACATACATACTAAATGCTAGTGTTGTTGTTGTTATTGATACTGTCATCTCCAGGAAAATGTATGTTTCTTGAAGGCAGGGATGAATTTACCTTTGGTTTTGTATTCCCACAATCTTGCAAAAGGCCTGTCTTTTTAGAATGGGGGCTTTTGGGATGAGTCAATTGAGTGAATGAATGAATCTGATCTGAATTACTCTCCTTCCCTAGGGCATAGACTCCTTCTCCAGTGTACTTCCGTCCATGACCTCTTATAAAGTCCCCACAGGGAATCCCCCTAATATTCTCAGGATAGATAAGAGATTTGCTATTGAGATTAAGATTTACTCTGTGATTGAGAGTTGCTCTATGGTTTTTTTGTTTGTTTGTTTTGTTTTTAACATACTGGTCATCTGGTGATGCTTATGGACTCCTTTTCAAAGCAATATTTTATCTTATTTTGTTTTTTTGTTGTTGTTGTTTGGGGGGGATTTAGGGAAGCATTTGGGCTTAAGTGACTTGTCCAGGATCACAGTTAGTAATATCTCAGGCCAGATTTGAACTAAGATCCTTCTGATTTTAAGGTAGGTGCTCTAGCCACAGAATGATATTTTAATGCAAAAAGTAAAATTGATAGGATTACAAAGTCAACTAATTAAACTGAAACAAAGATATCAAAGTAGTATTTAAAAAAAACAAATTCGTGGGCCCCAGGTTAAGAACTCCTGCTCTAGAGCTCTGGACATCGTGGAGATGTTCTTAGAGCGTGTGGGTGCCAGTCTGGCACCTCCTCTATGCCAGCTGGCAGACCCATTTCCCTATATTTTTGGATGATGTCTAGAGAGGGTAGAAGTGCTTAGTAGATATATTTTTAATTTTTTTCATCTCCCCAGCCTTGCAACTTTGTATATATTGTATATAATTTGGCAGATAAACACATCTGGTAAATTCTAGGAATGATGATTGTTTTTTCTCCACATGAGGTTGGAAACCTAAATCTCCAGAGTCCTCTGAGATGCCTAATGGTTCAAGGTACCAGGGGGCAGCTAGGTGGCGCAGTGATAGAGCACCAGCCCTGAATTCAGGAGGACCCGAGTTCAAATCTAGTCTCAGACATTTAACACTTCCTAGCTGTGTGACCCTGGGCAAGTCACTTAACCCCAGCCTCAGAAAAAAAAAAAAAAACAGATGGTTCAAGGTACCAAGATCAGAGAGTTACAGTAGAATGGTTATATGCATTAAATGGGAAAACTGCTAATGGACTATTAAAAGTACAGAAGGTCAGGTGGGCTTTTGGAATATTTCCATGTGTTGTTGGATTTGTTTCCTTAAGAAGATATGATCATGTCTCAATTATGCCCAGGTCAAAGCATATTGGGAATGTTCTGTTCTGGGCACGATTTTGTAGAGAGGGCATTGATAAGCTGGGGGGAGAGGGCAACCAGAAAAGTGGAGGGTCTTGAGTTCATGCCACAGAATCAGTTGAAGGAATGTATTTAGCCTCTCAAAGTGAAAATGTAGGGTGCCATGATGGCTGACTGCAGGAATTGGAAAGACTGTTATATGTGGCCCCAAAGGAGAGAATTAAGAATAATGAGCAGAAAATTAGGATTGACGTAAGGAACGAAGTGTTCTGTTGGGCTTCATTGAAAAGTATGGGGGGGTTTCTAATCATTGGATGTCTTCATATGATGGCTGGCTTCTACCCAAAAACTCTCTCCCCATTGCACCTTGTCAGTTATGATTCTTGGACAAATAAATCTTAGACTTGTTGGCCACTGAATGATTCTCTGAACTTATAATTTAAAATCTTTTTTTAAAAATGTTAACAGTGCTGATAGCCTCAGGAAATAGATCATTCGTTCATTCATTCAGTTAATCGATCAATAGTCAATAAAAATTCATTGAATGCCTACAACATGCCAGATCTTGTGTTAAGTGATGGGGATTTAAAAAGTGGCAAAGGAATGTCTTTACTCTCAAGGAGATCATGATCGTTCAACATTAATTTCTTGAGCCCTACTATGTACCAGACATTGTACTAGGTGCCATGTATAAGATAAAGACAAAACCCAAATAGTTTCTGCCCTCAAAAAGCTAACATCCTACTGATCTCCATTTCTTTTTTAGCTCTTTGTTTTCTTTTAGTATATGACTCAAGTAAGCACGACTTAAAAAGGGCGATCTAGAATTCCAAAGGGGCATATCTTTATGCACACACCGCCTGCTCATCATCCACTTGGTCTAGTCCTGGGCATCTGGGACTGACAGATAGATGGAGAATTCTTGGTGAAGAATATGCTCCAGATATCAAAGGCCTCTTCTATCACTTTGTACTTTTGTCTCTTTTGGTGTAAACTACTTTAATGGATGATTGTTTTTGTAAAAACAAAAAACATGTTTTCATAAGAGTAGATTATTTTCTTCTTCTTGTTCCATGAGGGTATTTTTCAGTGCAATTCAAATATTTAAAACATTATTTTTCCTATTCAAGTGAGACCTAAAAGGATTAAGGCTAGCGTGACTTAATTGGACTTGGGTATTAAAAGCCCTGGTTTGGAGTTCTAGGACTGCCGCCAAATGGTTATATCACTGTGGGCAAATGACTTCCTTCTCAGAGCCTCAATTTTCTCCTCCACCGAGTGAGGAGATGGAATCTCCAAACTCCCTTTAAACTCTGATATTCTGGACCATACTGTGTATTTATGGTTTGAGAGCACCTGCTCATTAGAGTATTGTGGATTGATGTTGACCCAACAATGAGGAGTGTCCTCCCGGGAGAGGACACAAGGTTCCCTTGCCCGCCATATTTTCTTCTCTCAGTAGAGTTACAGTGCCCATCACTTTGAGATCTCAGATCAGGGAGTAAAGGAAGGGAAGCCCCCTTTAGATCAAAGTGAACACGCAGGGCTCTTTGGATGCTCTCCAGAAAAAATTACATTGGAAACAAGCAGAGAACAATCCATTAATCACCTATAATGAGGCACAGTGAAATATCTCCTTATTTAGCACGTAGTCTCAGGATGTGGCTTCAATTAATTTATGAGATTTCTCTGTTTCCCTTTATATTCTTGCTTCTTATTATTGTTACCTTATTATATACTTTTTACATACTTCCTAAACTCATCTTATTCCCTTATTACATCCTTCCTTATCACCTTATTACATACTTCTTACATACTTACTAAAGTCACCTTGTTACACACTTCTTTATACCTTAATTACATACTTACTAAACTTACTAAAGTAACCGGATGAGGAAGGGGAGTGGTCAGAGGGACAAAAACAAGATTCAATTTCATTATAGTGGATGTTGAGGAATCTTAGTGAGATGAGAGATCAGAAGCGGAAAAAGGAATTTAAATTTTACTTACTTATCTACTTGCTAATGCTAATAGTCATTACCTAATAGAATGTATGTTACGTGAGGGAGGGAATTATTTCTTTTTTTGCCTTTTCATCCCCAGCCTACTGGGGTTATTTGATGATTACTTATTGAATGAATGCATGAATGTACATTTCTTCCTATTAAAAAATCTCTGCGATAATTTGGAAAAATGAATACAAGGGATAATATTATAAAAATATATATATATAATTAAAAAAAAAAGTGAAACAAATAAATCTTCCTGACTTCAAAAAAAAAAAAAAATCTCTGCATTGAGAATTTCCTATAAAATGGTACCAAGCTTGAAAATGTGACCCGAGAAACCAAAGCTTAACCTTGAGGTTCTCTCTTAGCATGAATCATTATGATAAAGACTGAGTGGTGCTTTTTTTTCCTTTCCAGGATCCAGTGTTGGGCTTTTTATATATGCTGCACTTCAGCTCGAACTGCTCGAACTATACGGATTAGATGGATGTCTGCTCATTGTGGGCGCCTTGGCACTAAATATATTACCCTGTGGCACTTTGATGAGACCCCTGAACTTCTCTAACCCCTCTCCGCCAGAAAAAGAACCCGCCCAATATTCTATATGCATCGAGAAAGAAAAGTCCCTGGAGGAGAACATTAGCATTCTGGAAAAAGGCTACAGTGAAGAAAAATTTGTGAGACCTTTGCCCATGAGTGCTTCCAAACAGGAGACCCCATTGCCTGAGAAGGAGTCAGCCACAGTGCAATCAAAAGAAACCGATGCCTACAAAAAGAAAGTGGTGGAACAGAAGACATTTTGTAAGCATCTGGCCAAGAGAAAATGGCAGCTGTGCCAGAACTATTGGGCAGAGACAGTCAGCTTATTCAAGAATAGAATCTTTTCTGCACTTTTCATCGCCATCTTGCTTTTTGACATTGGGGGCTTTCCACCTTTGCTGCTAATGGAAGATGTTGCCAGAAGTGCCAATGTGAAGGACGAAGAGTTCGTCGTGCCCTTGATTTCCATCATCGGTGTCATGACGGCGATTGGGAAGGTCCTCTTAGGGGTGCTGGCCGATGTCAAGTTTATCAATACTACGTATCTCTATGTGGCCACCTTGATATTAACCAGTGTGACCTTGTGTGCAATTCCCTTTGCCAAAAGCTATATTTCCCTGGCAATACTCTCTGGATTGATAGGGTTTTTCACCGGCAACTGGTCCATCTTCCCCTATGTGACTACCAAGATTGTGGGAATTGAGAAATTGACCCACGCCTATGGAATTTTGATGTTATTTGCAGGAGTTGGAAACAGCCTGGGACCACCCATCGTTGGTAAGATTGGGGGGGAATTGACCATAATGAAAATTGGCAAAATGTTTTCTTTTGTTGCTTAGTAACCAGCCAACCGACAATAATTTATTAAGTCCCTACTCTGAATCAGGCACTGTTGATCAGATGCTCGCTCTATCCACTTTGCTATGTGGGAGTCAAAGGAGTTTCTGTCTAATAAGAGGAATATAATTTGTAGACAGATAAGTACCTAGGTGGAAGAGTTATGATTTCAGTGTGTGGAACATTCTGGGTGTTCACTCAACCACCTCAGCTCATGACTAGTCTATGACTGAGTAAATCAACCCCAGGGTGTGGCTTGAGATAAATGAGTTGTCCAGGGTCACGAGGTGGGATTTGAACTCAGGTCTTGTCTGACTAGTCAGCGGGCTCTCTAACCAGGACACCGTCTCCAAAGCTTAGGCAAAATCATTTCCGATGGGAGTGGGTGCTGTTGGGGGCGTGGGACAGATTCATTCACTTTGGGGAATCTGGGGAAAATGATCCATCCATCCATGGTTCTTTTTTTTTTTTTTTTTTTTTTTTTTTAATTTTTTTTATTTTTGTATTCATTTTTCCAAATTACCCCCCCCTCCCTCTATTCCCTCCCCCCGATGACAGGCAATCCCATACATTTTACATCCATGGTTCTTTTTTGCAGGTTCTTTTTACGACGCGACCCAGAGCTACGACCTCGCATTCTTCTTTAGCGCATTTTGTGTCCTGCTCGGCGGGTTGATTCTGCTGCTTGCTGCCATACCTTGGGAAAACATGTGTCACCGAGACAGCACCAAAACAGCCCCAAGGCCTTACATTTACCAACCTGCGTCTCAAATATAGGGGAACACCGGGATGCTCCTTATTGTCATTTTGTGCTCTCTCTCTCTAGCAAAGTCCTCAAGAGATTTTGCCAGTGGCTCAAGCAGCCAAGACTCTTTTTCTATTAGACCAACTCCCCGGTGGCTGGCTCTCAGAGGCCATCACCATCCCTCCTCCCCAGCCTCACTCAGTGGGGTCTCTTTTGCTACACCGTCACCACCAAGGCCTTGAAACAAACGGTAGCAGATTTGGATGGCATGAGGAGATGCCCCTCTGCATCAAGGAGTGACTTTTCCCGGCCCGCTTTGCCAGCCCCATAAGTCTTATGTATTTCAAACTGTGAAACTGCCAGCGTGATGAGACGCGCACAGCAAAGCCACTGGGGTCTTCCGGATCCTCTCTTCTTTTGGTGACATTAGCCGATTAACCACTTGAAGTTTTGTTTTAAAAACTGATCAAGAGAAGAAACCCAAACTCACCAGGGAATGGAATTATTTTCTGGAAAGGGGCATTTAAAATGGCAGCTGGGCCGGATGACAGTCCCTGTCAGGATACCGTGATATTTGCCTTCTTTTTTTATTTCCTAAGCATCTTGAGTTCATTCAGTGTCCTACTGAACCCACACTCAGCCCAGTTCCCTGGCCTCCAGGAGTTTGCAAAGGAGCAGGTGAGCTCCCGCCACGTTGCTGTCCCTGAGACCTTTGCTAAATAAAATAGAAGTCGCTCTCATTAGGTGGTAGCTGCTTCATAGATGCTCTGCCAAGGAAGAGGCCGGGTGAGAGGGCGGCATTTCTATCTCCGGGTTTCCAAATTGGAAATCGGGATTTCGACCATTCCATTAGTGCAAACGGGAGCCTTCCATTCGGTTGGAACAGCCCGGGCGCACAGTGGCACATCTGCCAGATGAAGCGTTGCTGCTATAGATGTGGCCATTCTTCCATGATAACTGTTTACAATGTTTTTCTTCAGATTTGGGGGGAGCGGGGCTATTGGGGGCGAGGGCATTGGTTAGTTGGGGAGGAGGAGGAATGGAAAACTGGTGCTTTAGCCTAGCTTGTCCTAGGAAACCCATGTTAGAGAGAAAACGAGCTATTTAACAAGTCCACATTGCTCTAAGGGCCCTCCCTTAGTGGGGAAAGAATAATTCTCTTGATGTCAAAAAAGAGGGGAAAAAACACTAAGATCTTGAGGAGGCTTTTTAAACAGGGGCTCCCCTTAACCTAGTGCCAAAAACCTCTCCTAATTGTGTTGGAAGTATTCGATGTGAACTTTTATTTCTCTGTTGTCTTTCTTCTGAGGCGTCTAAAGCACTTTACAATCATGAATTGCCTCACAATGTCCCAGGGAAAGAAGGAGTCAACACTTTTGTAGATGGAGAGAGCTGGGCACTTGCTTGAGGCCACCCTACAGGGCAACGATGGCTCTGGCTAGAACTCCCAGCCTCCCCTCCCAGCGTCTCTGGGAACCTCTGTTCTTGCTCCCCAGTCACCATGAGGTGTTTGCTGCTAAGGACAGTTACAAAAACTCGCTTCTGGCTTTTGTGTTGAAGCATTTTTTTCCCCCAGTGTATGTTCAGGATGCTCACCTCCATAATGGACGTAAATGACAAGCTTTTTAATCTCATGTGATATGGGCGTATTGACCGTGAGGGTATCTTTTTGTCACACATGTCTGTTCATTTTGCTCTGTTCTTGTTTTTCCCACTGTCTCAGAAATGCATTTTAAGTTGCAATAAAACATCTTTTATTTCAATTTAGGTGGCTTTTTCTGAGTGGTCCCTTTTATTATCCCATTTTTCCAGCATGCAAACCAGAGGGGTCAAAATATGGAGTTGCAAATCCCATCTCCACTCTGTCTGGAACAGCAGATAGAGCGCTGGGCTTGGAGCCAGGAAGACCCAAGTTCCTGCTTCAGGCGCTTATTAGCTATGTGATCTTGGGCAAGTCAATACCTCTGTTTGCCTCAGTTTCCTCAACTATAAAATGGGGATAATAATAGGCTCTACTTCCCAAATTCTTAATGATCAATCATGATGATGATTTTGAAGTAGTGCCTTATACATAGTAGGTACTTAATAAATGCTTTTTCCTTATTTCCTTTCTCCCTCTTAGTTCAGTATTTCCCTTACCTGGGTTCTTGCAGTTCAGTACAAAAAGGCATTTACCCTGACAGAAAGGAAATGGCTCTTGCGTTCAAGAGCTTACAAACTTTTGAAGGAACAAACCATGTTTGGAACGAGGAAAATCAGCGAGGGAGAGAACAACATGGGTGATCAGGGGAGGCTACCAGAAATGGGCCTTGAAGGAAGTTAAATTTTCTGGAGGATGATAAAGAGAGGTGTCCATGCAGACTGGAATGCCCGGAAGTAGCAGATAGAATTTCCAGTCTGGCTGGCATGTAAAAAGCATGAAGTCAGTCAATATCAAAGAAATCTGGCCCAACAGACAGGAGCCAGATTGGTTAAGACCTTAAAAGCTAAGGAGTCTGCAGGTTTTCCTAGGGGCCACAGGGCCCTGAAGGCCTCTGAGCAGAGGAGTGAGGAGTTAAACTCATGTGAGTGGTGCTTACTTGTCAAGGACGTGGAAAATAGAGAGGAAAGGAAGGGGACCAGAACGGAAACTGGGACACATGGAAGAAGGCTTTTGTAATAGAGGGAATGAGAGGGGATGAGTGTCTGAAATGGGAAGGCTCTGAGAAAAGAGACAAAGGAATTGATACAAGGTTCTCCATGGAGGCAAATGTCCATGCCAGTGGATGAGATGGTCTTGAGAGGTGGTGAGTCTTTCCTCCCTGGAGGGCTGCCCAAGCAAAGGCTGGATGACCACTTGTTTGGGTGTGTTAGGGGGGAACTGATGGGCTGGATGGCCATTAGATGGTCCCCAGGGCTGGGATTGTGATTAGGCAGCAGGCCCCCAGAGAAGCAATTTGCTTCTCAGTTTGCATGTTTGTTTTTAGGCCAATAGCTTGGCAAAGCTCTCGCTTGTTCAGAATTTTCTCAAGCTTTCTTCCCGAGTCTGTTTCATCTTTCTAAAAGGAACAATTTGCATAATTTTATTACACTATTATACCAATAATCTCAAAAATAAATTGACAAGCATTTAGAGTTGTCCAAACCCCCAAAAGCGGGGTGCTCCTTTCTTTAGGGACCCCCTTCTATGTTTTTTCTCCAGTTCCTTCCCACCCATACCAGCAACCACACCCTAGAGGAATTTCTACCCTAGAGCCCTGCTCACCTGATTGGAATTTGAGGAAAAGCCCAGTCATGCTTCACTTCTGGCTTCTCTTCTAGCCATCTCCTTCATGTTCCCCTGCCCATACAGGAGCCCTCATCCCCTCCCCTTCCCAACCTTCTCCCTCCCACCATTATGAAAGCATGCAAAACTCCATTCTACCATTATTCCTGGAACGAGCAGCCTGACTTACTCCTCCATGTCCCCACGTTCTAGGTAACTTTCAGAGCCAAACTGCCACATGAAATGCAATGTGTAAAACTTAAAGATGTCTGTAAATGCTAGAAATGAACTCCACTCCTCTGCATGCACTGTTTCTTTTAATAGCTCTTTTTGTTCCGGTATGCCCAACACATTGTAAATTCTTATTGAGTGCTTTCTCATCCATCCAAGTATCCATTCATATATTCATCCATCCATTAACCCACCCATCCAGCCATCTATCCATCTATTCATCCATCAGTCCATCTATCCACCCACCCATTCATTCATTCATTCATTCATTTATTCACCTCACTCCTACCAATCCATTGGTACAACCATCCATTCATCCATCCATTCATCTATCCATCATCCTATCTATCCATCATTTATCCACCTATCCATTTCATCCATCTATCCAGCTATCCATCCACCTACCCAATCCATCCATCCATCTATCTATCCATTCATTTATTGATTTACATGGCATGAGCAGGGTTCTAGGTAATCAAGTATGTCCGTATCTTACTCCTAGCTTCTAAAAAAAAAAGATAACCCTCAAACCCTGGATATTCTTCTCCCTTCGGAAATTAAGTTTTGTGTTGCCTAGTTTCTTAGAAGCACATCCAATCCCAAGTGGCCACAGCTGTACAGCTTCAAATAGGCTCCCCATTACGTTCAGGGCATTTCCTAAAAAAGAGAAAGAGAATTTTATTTCTGGGGAAATTTTTAACATGATGCATAAAATTGTGCTTTTCTTTGTTTTGTTTTAATGCTGAATACTCTTTGCACATGGAAGAGCTGAAGGAGGTAAGTTGGAGGCACTCTTTTTCTTAGATAATAAAAATGGATGCCATTTAGCATGATTTGCTGTTTGAAAAAAGACCACGTGCATTATTTCTTTTGGTTTTTGTTTTGTTTTGTTTTGTTTTTTGCAACCATCACAGGAAATCGGTGTTGCAGCCATTGTGATCTTAGTTTTCTAGCTGAAGAACCTGACATTCAAAACATCAAATGACTTACCTAGAGTCACACAGCCAGTGAGCTCTAAGGAGGGTCTGAGGCCCAGGTGTTTCTGACTCCAAGCCTATGCTCTGCCCCTCCATTACATCCGAGGCTAGCTAGGGCAGCCCCTTCATTTTAGAGATAAGGACACTCATGCTGCCTCTCAGACAATAATAGGAATTACTATTTCTTTTACTTGTAGCAGTGGACAGAACACTGGACCTCAAGATCTGAGTTCAAATCTGTCCTCAGATACTTACTACTTCTGTGATCTTGGGCAAATCACTTAAGCCCTGTTTGCCTCCATTTTTTTTCAACTCTAAAAAATTTAGAATAGTAATAGCACCTACCCCTCAGAGTTGTTGTGAGGAAAAAGGAGATGGTATTTGTAAAATGCTTAGCACAGTGCCTGAAAAAACTAGCTACTTAATAAATGGTTCTTTCTTCTCTTCTCCTTTCCCCCTTTTTACATTAATAATTTCCATCTTTTAATGCACCTATTTTCAACATATCTACCAGGCATCTTCTGCCTTTTTAGCTGGAAGTTCCTGGAACCCTTAGGATCATAATTTTGGAGTTTGAAGGGTATTATCTAGTCTTGCCTCTTGCTTCTTATTTTCCAAAGGGGGAATGGAGGTATAGAGACCGGTGTACAAGGTTACACAGGTAGAAAATGACAAGGGATGGGATTCTAATTGGGATCCTTGGAATAGAAATAGAAATTTCCAGTGGCTGATTTCAAAGCATCTTCAGCTAGAGTCCTGCAAAGACCTCAGATCTGTGGATGTGAAGTGATACAAGACTGTGATTTTATAATATTTTCCCCAGGATTCATTGCAGGATATTTGTATGAGGAATATGTAGTGTGTGTACGTGAAGTCAAGGCGAGGATTTGTCAAATATTTACTATGGGCCAGACTTTCGGCTATATTCTCAGGATACAAAATAAGGCAAAAATATCACCTGTTCTCAAGGGGCTTACATTCTGTTGAAAGAGACTGTATCACAATAACTAGTTATGTACAGAGTAGATGGATGATGGTCTGAAAGGGGAAGGCATTTGCGTGTGTATGTGTATGTGTTTGTCCGCATGTGTCCATGGACTCAGTAAATATCTGAATTGACATGAAGCATTTTGGGGGAAGTTAACCGGGGCTTTCATTGTCCCTAACTAAAACAGCTTACATAGCTGCCTCCCTCAAAGGGGTTCCTTTATGGAACTTTAAATCCTCAGAGATTAGCACCTCAGCACATTTTTTCTCAAATTAGTACAGTTATTGAAAAGCCCTTTGCCAAGGCCCCTTGCTCTGCTGCCTCCTCTGAGCCTGAGATCTGGGTCATGGGATGCTGGGGATTTGATTAGGTGTCCCGGCTGCCAGTAAAAAAGTCGTTTCCTTGTGGTTCTTGGGGTTGCTTTAGAAACTGTTCAGAAATTTAGTGGTGAGTGTGAAGATGGGGCTCTTCGGGTCACCTAGAGGAACAGGAAGGATGCCGTTGCTGGCATCCCCGCTCCCACGGTTTTTCGGCCTGTCCCTACAGCCCCAAACTACCAAGAAGGGCAGGGATGAGATCAGAAGCTGGAAGTGAATTCAGAAACCAAACAGTCCAGTCCTTCATTTAACAGATGAGGAAACTAAGGACTGACAGATGCAGTGACTTGTCCCCAATTGATCCAGGTAGTAAGTGACAGTCTAACCTGGGACTCTCAAGTTCAGACCCTCCAATTCAGAACTGTCTCTGTTGTCCCCTACACAGTGGCTCGTGAGCTCTCCCTCATCAACATTGCCTAGAGAATTTCGACCTCCCCTTTATCTCCATCTCGCTCTCACTTTTCTGTCTGCTTCTCTCTCCACCTGTGCTCTCCACTCCCTGGGAGGCTGCCAGCTTCCCAAGGGCAGAACTTGGGTCATTTCCATCGTTGCTCAGAATTAAGCAGTTGTTTTGTGACTGATAATTAATAGTATGGTGAGATATGGTGGATAGAGTGCTGGATCTGCAATGTTTAGGTCCCTTCTGGGATATTAACTGGTGGTATGACCTTGAGCAAGTCACTCCATTCCTTGGAGCCTCAGTTTTGCCATCTGTCAAATGAAAGGACTAGATTTAAAAATCTTTTGGGGTCAGCTAGATGGCACAGTGGATAGAGTACCAGCCCTGAAGTCAGGAAGACCTGAGTTCAAATCTGGCCTCAGCTGTGTGACTTTGGGCAAGTCCTTAATCCCAATTGCCTCAAAAAAAAAAAAAAAAAAATCTCTGACTCTTCCAACTCTAAATCTATAATCCTATAATCATACCATCAGTGAGAGAATTCCCATATGAACAAAAATCATAAATTTGAGATAATTAGAACAATAGTAACTTACTGTGGACATGCCCCATCATGGACTTTATAAACCCAAAGAAGTCTAAGCCAGCCCTATCTGTGAAGCCAAGGACCATACACGGGCCCTTCTTAGGCTTAGCCTCTGAGCCTCAGTTTCTCCATCTGTACAAAATAATGAAAATAATGGAGTTGAGAAGAAATGAATTCGAAACGACCTCAGATACTTACTAGCTGTGTGACCCTGAGGGAGTTTTTTCATCTCTGCCTGCCTTACTTGCCTCTTCTGTAAAATGGGATAATAACAGCACTTGCTGCACAAAGTTGTTGGGAGAATTTAATGAGTGAGAATCTGTAAGGCATTTTGCAGAGCTTAAAATGCTATAAATAAGTGTTAACCATCATTATTTCCATTCATAAGAATATGTTGAGACTAGAGGGGGCCATAGAGGTCATCAATCTAATGCCCCTTCCACATTTTTCAGACATTTAGAAGAAGGCAGTAAATTATTTCTGGTCCCCTAAAGCGGTCAGCAGCAGATCTGGATAAGAATTCAGATCCTTTGACTTTGGCTCACTTGAACCTTACTTGAGTTTCCTAGGGCCTCATGGGAACGAAACCGCAGCAATTAGCTGAGGACATCTGATGTCCCTGTGGAGACCCAAGGTGTGGTCCCTTGGATAAGGACACTCACCTTCTTCTAAATGGGGTTGGGAGGACAGCCAGTCTGGATTGAGCAGAAGTCAGTCCCTTTGAGTATAAAGTTAGAGTTCTTGCTTCTTTCTCTCAATAGTGGGAAGAAAACAAGTTTTTCACTTGTCAGGAAATGGGAAATGAGACGTGGGAAGGGGGATTTGAAAAGACTCCTGGTCAAGAAAGAATGAAATTCCACTGTAAGCTATCTGAACTATATATCTCCCTTCAGAAGGTCAGTAGAAAAGGTCGTATCCCAACGGGAGATTTCTGATCTGAATCATGAATGTGATGTTATACAGAACTGAATAATCTGATATCTGTTGGAGGATGTGGAGGAGATACAGAATAATGTAGCAGAAGGGCATTGGGCTTAGCGTCAGGAATTGTGGGTTTGAATCCATCTCTGTTACATCTTACTATGTGGCTTTGGCTAAGCCCCTTACTGTAACCTCTCTGGGCAGCCATTTCCTCATCTTTTAGGGGATCACACTGGGCTAGATTATCTTTCACACCCTTTTTAGTTCTAGGTCCAGTAATTCTAGGTCAATCCAGAAGTCAGAGCCAGAGGCCTTACGAAAATAATTCACTAAAGAGACCACAGGAAGAAGACTCAACTTCCAGAATTTCAGAGTTGGGAAGAATCTTCGAAGCTTCCTAGCATAACCCACCCTTGATGGGAGTCTCTATTCCCTTTCCAACAAGAAGTCATCAAGCATTTGTTTCATGGAGAAATGATGAGAAAAGCAGAAAATAAGTAGTGTAAGCATTACCAGTTTTCAAACAATATTCTAAAGTGCTATTGGAAGTTGGTTTTTTGTCCTTGGAAAACCCTTTCTTTGTTTGTCGACCTCCTTGGGGTCTAGCGGGGGTCTAAAAAGTTTAGTCATTGTTTAGCATTTATCCCAAGCAAATTAAACACAAAAGAAAAATGGCCACAGATAACCCTCTGGTGGTAGTAAAGATTCCCAAGAAAAATGGATGGTGTTCCATTGATTCGGAGCTGGCCAAGCTGCTTGTGGCACTTGAAGGTGATGGTGTATTCTTACGGCAAAGAAACATTGAATATGGATATGGAGTCACTTGGGAGATTTCATATGAACTGATACATCTAAGGGAGCATTAGACACAATTTGAGTTACAACATAAAGGGAAATTAACCTTGGATCACTTCACATATAATGAGCTACCTTGACTCTCACTGAGTGAAAATAAAATATCCCCCTCATGTGGTGTGTTTCTATCTCTGTCTCTGTCTCTGTCTCTGTCTCTGTCTCTGTCTCTGTCTCTGTCTCTGTTTCTGTTTCTGTTTCTATCTCTGTCTCTGTCTCTGTCTCTGTCTCTGTTTCTGTTTCTGTTTCTATCTCTATCTCTGTCTCTGTCTCTGTCTCTGTCTCTGTTTCTCTGTCTCTATCTCTGTCTCTGTCTTTCTCTTTGTCTCTGTCTCCAACTGTCTCTGACTCTGTCTCTCTCTTTGTAAAGAAAGTTGGAGTAAAAATGCAGATTGGAGAGAATGTTTTTGATATACTTAGGGGTTTATTTTGCTTAACTCAACTTTTTTTTTGTTGAAAGGGAAGTTACTTGGGATAGTACTGGGAAATGATGGCAAAGGAAAACAAACCCCAAAAAACTGCCAATTACACATTTTTAAGAATCTTTCAGTTCCAGGGAACTCACTGCCTCCCATGTTGGGATTGTAAGTGATGCTGAAGAAATATTGTGGGATCTTTAGGATTGTGGGTTGTCTTACAACCCACAGATTTTAGTGTGTGCTTTTACTTTCTTTTTTAAAAATTAACCATTTGGGTGATACGGACACATTTGAAGGAAGGGATTACATTTTTTGAGGCTCTGGTCCTCAAGGATAATATTGATTTAAATGACGAGGACTTTGATTCTTGTGAGACACTGTGCTTAAAGTATGGGGGAGGGGGAGAGAGAGAGAGACAGAGAGACAGGATCAGAGACAGAGACAGAGACAGACAGAGGCAGAGATAGATGAGATAGATACAGAGACAGACAGAGAGAAAAAGAGAGAGAAGGAAAGAGAGAGAGAGGAAACAGAAAAAAGAGACAGAGAGAGAGAGAAGGAAGAAGGAAGAAAGGGAGAAGGAGGGAGGGATAGAGAAGGGCATGCTGTAGGGAGAGACTCCATTCTGAGCACACATAAAATGAGGGAAGCTTCTTTACTCTTGCTTCAGTCACAAACAGACACTAAGCATTCCCATCCCAGAGGAGGCAGTCTCTTCCATGACATCGATCTGTCTGAAGGTGTTTCCTATGCTTTGTTAATTTTTTTTTTTACTCCTAGTTGAATATTCTAATTTTTCAATGCATGTTTCTTGTCTGGTCTCTCATCCTGGTGCAATCTGAGTTTAGATGACCTTGGAAGATTGAGCTAGGACAGGGGCTCAAGCCAAACAAAGTACATTATCAAACCCCCGTAATCCAGGTGAGCCCAGGGTTGGTGGGTGTGTGGGCCATCTTCTCTACCGGCCTTTTCAGTGGAGGGCTGTTTTCTAGACTGTGAATGGAACTGGGTAGAGATAAGATAACTCTGCTTTTCTCTACCAATTCCATTTCTAAATGCCTCCCTTTGGCTCTTTGACATGCAGAGACCCCCAGTACAACAATCTCCAGAAGGGCTGCATTGGATCAGCTCCAAGCTCCTTTCTAGAACTCAGTCTATGGTCCCTGAGTTGGCCCTGTTAGCTTCATTGCCTCTCCCAACAGAGAATAGATTTGGAGGTGAAAGAGACCTTAGCCATCATCAAGTCATAGCTCTGGCACTGAAAGGGATCCCAGATTCACTCTGGTCTGACCCTCTCCTTTTACAGAGGAAGATCCAGTCCCCGGGGGCTGACTAAGATCAAACAGGGAGCCAGTGGCAGAGTCTGGGATCCTTTCTACCTCACCACCAAAAGCTAAGGCTTAGATTTCCTATCCCCAGCTTTATTATGAAATGAAACTACAATTCACATCAACTCTTTCTCTTTCCCCCTCAAATCGCAGTAGCCACAGTGTAATGGAGAGAGCTGGCCTTGGAATTGGGAAGTCCGGGTTCAAGTCTTGCCTCTGTCATATACTGTGATCCATCCTCCAGGTAGGTAATTCTCCTAAGACTGTAAGCTTCAGAAAAGATTCTGATCTGCAT
Source organism: Sminthopsis crassicaudata (assembly GCF_048593235.1). Taxonomy (NCBI): domain Eukaryota; kingdom Metazoa; phylum Chordata; class Mammalia; order Dasyuromorphia; family Dasyuridae; genus Sminthopsis; species Sminthopsis crassicaudata. Next base: position 663,890,236 of record NC_133618.1, read on the forward strand.
CAAAGGATCAAACTTCCTCCTCTGGGAGTTCCCTATAACAATGAAATCACAGCCTTGGTCCTTGTGCCCTCAACTACCTTGAACTGTCATGGGCTGGTCTCTGGGCCAAGCTCAGGCCCACATTGTATATCTTGACTTCTTTATCATTTGTGAGACCCTCACGGTTCTGGGGGATGGAAAAGCACGGAAAGATTCTTCTTGTTTGGGAGTGTGCCATTTTGTTCTGCATAATCCATACCTCGTCTTAAGTCACCCGCCCTCCCTCTCTCCTTCCATCTCAGGAAAACTGGGCAGTGAGCTTGCCTATGGGGCCATGACTGTGCTACCATTCCGCTACAGCCAAAGTGTGGGCTCTGGTGTCAAGCATGGACCATTGGATTCGTTATCAGACATGCAGGGAAGCTGGGATTCAAATGCAGAGAAGGTAAGTGTAGATTGGGAACCCATTCAGACAGATGGAATAAAAAAGGATATGAGTCAATGGCCAAAAATGAAATCTGCAACTTCAGCCTAAACTTCGAGCCTTTCTGGAGGTTCTTGCTTGTTTTTGTTTTATTGTTTTGTTTTGTTTGCAATGGTGGGCCATGGGAAAGAGACACATGGTCTCCATGTAAGGATAGCTAAAAACAGAATGGACTACTCCAGAGGGGACCACTTCCCCTCACTAGAAGTCTTTGATTTTGCAGAGGGATGCTTGCTCATATACATGTTGGATCTGAGAATCAACTGAGAATCAAGCTTCTGTGATTGTGAGTGGACCAGTCACTTGGGCTCCCTAGGCCTTGCTTTCAAGAACCCAAGGCCATGATTAAGTATCAGAGCAGAATATTCCTAGAGGGAGCCATGGGAAGATTGAAATGATTGGAAACAGCCCTGGGAGTTGTTGTAAGAGAGTAAGGCTGTGGAACTTGTTGGAACAGAAGTGGATTTTATATTCTCTGAATGGAGGAGATAGAGACTCCTAGAGCTAGAGGACCTTTGAAGACCCCTTGGCTCTGCCCTTTCATTGGACATATTTTGAGGACCCCAGAGGACAAGCCTGTCCCACAAAACACTCCAAAAACTACTTGTGTCAAAACCCCGTCCTACCCCCACTATAGAATATAAGCTGCTGAGGGCAGAGCTGATTTCAGCTTTGTCTTCCTAGCCCTAGTACTGAGCACAAAGCTTTGGTCCATAATAAATGTTTATCAAATTAAATTGATCACTGTGAATCATGACCTAGAACTGAAAGAGCTTTCATTGATATGCTTCTGAGCTTCCCCTCAGGGACCTGTACGCAAAGGCAGATGAGTTGACATCAGTATCCACATTGGGAGTCCAGGACAGACTAGTCATAGCTATTGTTGTAAAGGACAGAGCTAAAATTGGATCCAGATTCTCCGACTTCAAACCCAGCCATTAGAATCCTAGATCAGGAAGAATTGGCTTCAAAACTTGTTTTAGACATTCACCTACTTTGGGGGAATGTGTCTCCTCTTGTGTAAAATAAGAGGGTTGACGTGATGGCTGTTCTCTCCTGGATTCTCTATGTAACTGTGGGGAGTGTGTTACAGACTTTGAGGATGTTTTATACCAGTTGTATGTGCTTTAGCATCTTAATACATATGCCTTTTTAAAAGCTATTTGAGGCTGACTGACTAAATCAATTCTTAATTCATAATATTGGGTTGAGAAATACACTGGTGGGGGCTCAAACCAAACGCATCGGTGAAGTGCTCTTCAACTTCTTATAGGAACCCCTAGACTCTAAAGAGAAGATGTAGCCTTTCTCAAGATGCCCTGAACTTCTGTAGGCTACATGACCATTCACCCTTCCATTAAATGGGATGGGATCAATTGATCAGTAATGAACAGAACCAGCTACACCCAGCAAAAGAACCATGGAAAATGAGTGTGGACCATAACATAGCATTTGCACTCTTTCTGTTACTGTTTGCTTGAATTTTTATTTTTCTTCCCAGTTATTTTTACCTTTTTTCTAAATCTGATATTTATTTTTTTTCCCCTGAGGCTGGGATTAAGTGACTTGCCCAGGGTCACATAGTTAGGAAATGTTAAGTGTCTGAGACCAGATTTGAACTCAGGTCCTCCTGAATTCAGGGCTAGTGCTCTATCCACTGTGCTACCTAGCTGCCCCCTGATATTTCTTTTTTTTTAATATAGTATTTATTATATTTATTTTATTATTTATTTATTTTATAAATAATAATTATTATTTTATTGACATTTAAATAAAATATGCTTGGGTAATTTTTTTAAATTTTTTTATTATATATATATATATTATATTATATTATATATATATATTATATTATATTATATATATATATATATTTATATATATATATATAATATTATCCCTTGTATTCATTTTTCCAAATTACCCCCCCTCCCTCTATTCCCTCCCCCCGACGACAGGCAATCCCATACATTTTACATGTGTTACAATATAGTCTAGGTACAATACATGTGTGTGAATATCATTTTCTTGTTGCACAATAAACATTAGAATCCGAAGGTACATGCAACCTAGGCAGACAGATATTAGTGCTAACAATTTACATTCACTTCCCAGTGTTCCTTCTCTGGGTATAGTTATTTCTGTCCATCATTGATCAACTGGAAGTGAGTTGGCTCTTCTTTATGTTGAAGATTTCCACTTCCATCAGAATACATCCTCATACAGTATTGTTGTTGAAGTGTACAGTGATCTTCTGGTTCTGCTCATTTCACTCAGCATCAGTTGATTTAAGTCTCTCCAGGCCTCTCTATATTCCTCCTGCTGGTCATTTCTTACAGAGCAATAATATTCCATAACCTTCATATACCACAATTTATGCTTGGGTAATTTTTTTAAACAACATTATCCCTTGCACTCACTTCTGTTCCAACTTTTCCCTTCCCTCCCTCCAACCCCTACTTAGATGGCAAATAGTCCCATACATGTTAAACATGTTAAAGTATATCCTAGATACAATATATATGTACAGAACTTGTACAAGAAGAATTGTAAATCCACTCTTTCTTGTGCAGCAAGATAACTATATAAATATGTATGCATATATTGAATTTAACATATACTTTAACATATTTAACATGTATGGGACTACCTGCCATTTAGAGGAAAGGGAAGGGGGAAGGAGGGGAAAAGTTGAAACAAAAGTTTTTGTAAGAGTCAATGTTGAAAAATTACCCATGCATACATTTTGTAAATAAAAGGCTTTAATAAAAAATGTGATGGGAGGTGTTCCTTGTGCCAAGGGAATAGGTTTAGGATTGTAAGGCACTTCAGAGGGCACATAGTCCGAGCTCCTTGCTTTTCATATGAGGAAATTTAGCCCAAATAGGATGTGACTTAAATAAAGTCATGCAAGCCATGCAGTATTTTTGTGCTTCCTGTACATAGAAATCACCTAAGCAATTACAGGGTCCCAGGACTATATTGCATCTTATCAGCCCCTAATGTAATTGTTCATTATCTTATGCATTGCTTGCAATTGCAAAGAGGTATTATGGGGTCTGCTGGCTTTTCAGGCTTAAGTTATTCCTGACTTTGTTTTTTTGTCCCTAGGCCCCAATGTAATGCTTGGCACAGTAATTGGTGCTCAATAAATGTTTACGAACTAAATGAAAACACTCATATGATAGACTGCGTAGCTTTTTGCATCTCTAGCTCCTGTGTCTTGATGGAGGTGTAGGAGAATAATTTTTTTCTCTCTTCAACAGGAGGAAGTGAAGATGGTCATGTGTAGAAACCTCAGAGATGAGCAGCTTTGGTTATTTGCTTTTAATTTGTTTATTCAGCAACACTGAGGAAGTTGAGCTTTCTTGTTACCTTTCACTCAAGGGAGCTGGCCAACACAAGGTGGCAGTGGCTGTATGGGGCTGAAGAGGCATTTCCAGAGCTGCATCACCACCTGGTGGCCAAAGGTAGGAGTTCAGCAATTACATCCATCCACTTTGTTCTCATCGTATGCAATTGATGGGATTCACTTTTCATTTTCTTTCTTTTTTTAATGTTTAATTTTCAAACAGGATCAATGACGTCATGGGTGAGGTCTTGCCTTGCATGTGATTTGGATTTAAGGGAGACAGAGTCGCATAAAGTCATCAGCTTCACTCTCTCTCGAGTCAGGATGGCTGGCAATGGTCTGGGACGCAGTGGGTGACCTTCGCGTCTCTGACCAGGCTCTCCTCTTTCATAGCTGTCAGAATAGATTGTTTTCATGCACCCATTCTGCTGAGGGAAGGCTTCCCATGATCCCCCAACTCACTGATGGATTTCAGGCCTACTGCTAGTTGCCTTCGGTCTGGGTTAGCTCATCTGCCAAGACAGTTTTACTAGGGTGTAGCCACTGGGCAGGCTACGGCTTCTTGGAGCCACAGGTGAGAGTCAGGGGGATCAGGTGGACACCAAAGGTGGATGAGAAGCCTTGAAAAGGATTCAGCAAGCCCTCAAACCTGAACACCCCCTCTACCCCTGCTTATGATTAACAAGAGTCAAAAGGGTCCTCTGGATTTGTCAATCTTCTCCAGCCTAAAGGAAAATCAGATTTGATTTGAGCTTCCTCCTAAATGGCATGCTATGGAATCAGGCCATTTAGCCAATCAGATTCTGATAACCAGACAGCTGTGCTAACAATAGGACTGTGGCCACTCCTTGCTTATATCCAGTTAAGTCCAGATTTCTACAGACAATTTGGCCCTAATGGTGAATCTGGATTTTCTGTCATTCACTGTAGGGCTTGGCTAATGTTCTTATCTTATCACTCTTAAAGAGCAAAGACTTTTGGCAGTTTGGTCTTTTTCCATTCCCCCCTCCCCGACTCCTTTTTTTTTTTTTTTTTTTTCAGTTATATAAAACATTTCCATATTAGTCATTTTGTACAAGAAGACAAAGAAAAAAAATGAAAGAAAAAAAGTGAAAAATAGCATGTTTCAGTCTGTGTTCAGACAATATCAGTTCTTTCTCTGGAGGCAGATAGTATGCTTCATCATTAGTCTTTGGGGATTATCTTGGATCATTGTATCTCTGAGAATTAACTTATTCACCATTCTTCATTATACAATATTGTACACAATGTTCTCTTGGTTCGGCTCATTTCACTTTGAATCAGTTCATGAAAATCTTTCCAGGTTCTTCTGAAATCATCCCGCTTGTCATTTCTTATAGAATAATAACATTTCATTAAAACCATTTGCCATGGCTTGTTTAGCCATTTCCCAATTGATGGGTGGTGGGATTACTAGGTGAGAACTGAGGTTGTCTGGATGGTGACAAGGTGAGAATTCAGGTTTTCTGGACAATTACAAGGTGAGAACTCAGGTTGACTTGATAGAGGGGGCAAGCTCATTGGCTGGGGTGGTTCTTCCCAGAAGCCCTTGCATTATCCCACGCCCATTCTCTGGGAGGATAAAAAGAGACAGCACTGGGCGCAGAGGGCAGATCGGCCTGGAGAAGGATAAGAGCTGGAGGAGATTCAGAGCCAGGATTCAAGAGAAAGACTCTCTGCATTACATCAGGCCTGACGGGGCTCTCTGCAGGAAGGGAAGTCACTTCTTTGGACAAGAGTTAACAGCAACTGCCTGGAGACAACGGTTCATTACAGGAAGAAGAATCTGTCGGAGAGATTTGAGTAGAAGACACAGCAGATCTCTTCCCAGAGAGCGATCCAGCAGCTTCTGGAGACGACAGCTCGTTACACATTTTGGGGGAAACAATTTGTCCAGGGTGAATATTGTATTTTGATAAAATTTTATGACTCTTCTCCTCCCCTCCTCCTTCATTTGAAGCTGGGGTTGATGTGGGCCTGTCAATAATCTGTTCTCTAGGCAGGGTTGAAGCTTCTTCAAGAGAATCATACCATAATTCCTCATTTAAATCCTCTTGCTCTAGGGAAAGATCTTGATCTTTCCTTTTTTCCTCACACTATAATAAAGATTTTCTCTTTATGTATTCTGTAGCTAGATTTAGGCAACAGAAGATTTGTGAAAACAAAATATATTGATCTCATTTATATTCCATTGATGAAGGAACACATGCTGGTCTCCGCTCGCTTTCTGTCCACTAATATGAAATCCTTGTCCCTGCTTCTTTGCTGGACCAATTTGGAACTTGAGTTAATTCATCGTGGAGGGAATTTGTGTTCAGGGGGAGCAAGCACAGCTGGCAAACGATCTTGTTTGAAGTTCCTGTCTCCAGGCTGTATCAATTGGCTGGGAAGGAGGTGTTTATGTGCAAACTTGTGGCCACACATTGCACATAGATTGCCATAAATCATACATGGAATCATTGCGGAATGATCAGGTTCTTCAGGGTTTCTCTGTGGAAAAAGGAGAATTCACAGATGGGCATCCCTTGGATGTTCAATTCTTAGCCATCACAAAAAGAACTATTATAAATATGTTTGTAGCGATAAGTTCCTCTCCCTTTTTTTTTAATATCTTTGGGATATAGACCAAGTAGTGGTATTGCTGGATCAAAGGGTATGTTCAGTTTTATAGCCCTTATCGTTCCAAACTACAGCTCCAATTTTCAAGTAAATGAAACATTTGCTGGGGTCCTAGTAGTAGGGAAATCCTGATCCACTTGAAATCCCTTCGTTTCACAGAGGAGAGAATTGATCCTGGGTTACCCCCTACTTAAGCACAGATTCTGAAGGGTAGGAGAATACATGAATTCAGCTTTTCCCATAGATGTTAGCCCTACAGGAATATTTTCTATATCCATCCCTGCAATTCTGATGGTTTAATGTGAAAGGAAGGGGCTTTAATTCTTTCTGCTTCCTAGGGAGACCCAGTATCTAAAACATAACCCAGAATTTCTTTTCCTACCTAGAGCTAGATGGGAGGAAGCATTGTAAGCAGGTGGATTGACTAACATGGTGGCTTGAAAACCAAATTTAGTCATTTCAGTCATGTCCAACTCTTGGTGACCCTATTTGGGGTAGGGAGCTCAAATTCTAATTTGAATAATGATGGAATGAGTTGTTATGAATAAATAACCCTCTGAGGCTCTAAGTAATAGATGGACTGCATGGGGCAGAAGCTGACAAACTGTCACAGATCTGGATTGTGACCTTCACCAGAGGGGATTTGGGAAGACTGACTAAGAAATAATGAAGAATGATGTCTGAGCATGATAAAGAACTCATAAATAGTCTCAGTAATCACAAGAGCTGGCCCTATCATTGTTTTCAAGAGAAGCAAGTCTGGAAAAAGGACTGGGGCTCTGGAGTGTAGCCAAGTGATATCAGTCTTTTCAACAAAAGCCTGAGGATATAAAAATTCAGTGTGATGTTCCAAATTTCCCAACGGAAGTCCAGAGACCCTAACTGCCTTAAAAAAAAATTCGGATCTGCCTCTTAGATTTTAATCATTTATTTTAACAGGAGCAAAGTTTCTGAAAAATATTCCCCGTAACAATAATTACAATCAGCAAGGGTAGGTGAATTATGTAATTTTCTTTTCAGGTTAATGATTTATCAAATCTCAGCTTCTCTCATTAGCCACGATTTGGGGGAAAGTGGTAACATCTGAAATGTTTTTCATATGTCGCAGCTTTCAATACCTGTTTTGTACAATCATTGGTGTGTGTGTGTGTGTGTGTGTGTGTGTGTGTGTGTGTGTATGTTAGAACAGCCTGAAGTTCTTGATTACCGTTGGTCTTAGCCTTTTCCATATTCCCTAAAGACGGCTCATTTCCTCCTATCTCCATTTTTTTCTTTTTTCTTTTTCTGTCTCAGGCTTTTGATACAAAAGAATATGGCCATTGCTTTCTACAAAGTTCACAAGAAATCATCCAGGTAAGAGAAGGGCCACGATATAACCAGGGTGGGGCAAATAGAGCTTTGCTTCACGTTGCTTAAATTGAGAGTCAGTTTGCAGACTTTGTATTCCTTAGGAGATAAGTATAACAGAGAGAGCAAGTCTGGTTATATTTCTTCTTCAAGGCTGTAGGAGTGTGTCTGGAAAGTTGGGAAGGTCTCTTCTCTAATGCCATCAGCTCGAACCCCCATTTCAATTGCGTTCCTCCTGCTGTTATTGCCTAATATTCCACTTCCATTTAACCAATTAATCTGAATTAGCAAATTCAAGGGTATATTTACTTAAAAGATATAAGAAGAACAAAAGTTCAAGAATTTCTTCCAACACTTTAGGGCCACACTGTCCCTGTGTTGTTTGTTTGTCCTTCATTTTATAGGACTAATGACATAATGAGGTGATGTCTTAACTCATGCATGAATTAGATTTCAATGAGGCAGAGCTGCATGAAATTACCAGCCTCCCTGTCTCTTCCAGAGTGATCAAAGTCCAATGGCAAGCAAAAGTCAGGATGACTGGCAACGGTCCAGGATGCAGGGGATGACCTTGGCATCTGTAATGTCGGCCCCATGCTAAACACTCCATAGAGCCTGTTTTCACCGCCTGGGTGGCCTTTGGAACAAATTGTGTTCCCCCAATCCTGCCAGGGGATGTCTTCCCCCTAACTCATTGACACATCTGTAGCCTGTTAGTTACCCACAACCTGGTTTGCTCCATCTGCCAAGAGAGTTTTACCAGGACGTGACCACTCTCCATGGTAAAGCTTCTTAGAGTCACAAGTGAGAGTTGAGTGACAGACAGACACCAAAGTTGGATAAGTAGCCCTGAAAAGGGCTCAGCAAGTCCTCACGTAAGAGGTGCTAGTCTTCTTTGACTATCCCATACACTCTCTAAGGAAAGAGGATTCAGGAGGCAGTTAGGTGGTGCAGTGCATAGAGTACCAGCCTTGAAGTCAGGAGGACTCAAGTTTAAATCTGGTCTCAGACACTTAACACTCCCTAGCTGTGTGACCCTGAGCAAGTCACTTAACCCCAATTGCCTCAGGAAAAAAAAAGTGGGTTCAGATCTAGCACAGTTTTAATATAGCATTGGTTCCACTAAGGTAATGTCCAAATGAGACATGGAGGCTGAGCCACTGATAGGCTGGATCCCTAACTTCTCTGGGCCTCAACACTACAACACTCAAACAGTGGCTCTGACTCCATTCTTAGACTTCCTGATGTCTCACTCTCCTGACCTTCTGAAATGCATAAGGTTGTAGGCTCCAGTTTTCTTCATCCCAGAACTAAAGATCAAATGTCAAAGCAAATAACCTGGGTTTATATTTATGGGTCACATGCTGGCCTCTGATAGGGAGGGCCTCAGTCCTCTCTCTTTACAGCATTATCTCTCTTCTCTTACCAGAACATCTTCAGGCAGGAAAAAGTCTCGCCAAGAGGAAGGAGAAGTTCTGGTAAACTAGTGCCTTTTGATTGCCAGCCCCCCAAGGGCAGCTATGCAGCCTGTTCACATAACCAACAGTCTGGAACCAGACACGAATGTCTGCACATGCTCCCAAATTCCCTTGGACACTGCAATAACCAAGGGCCACATGGAAGCTAACAAGAACTGGGCTCATTGACCCTCATATGTTGAATAATCAGAATTTGTTGTCTTCTAGTGTTTTATCCATTTTACATTTTAGACTGACAAATTTAGAGCTGAAAAGGTCCTCAGAGGCCATCTAGTCTATATCCGATAGAAACTGAAGCTCAGAGCTTAATTAATTGACTTGCTCATTATTCTATAGGTAATGAGCAGTAGAATCAGAAGTAATTCCTAATTCACTCTCCATTAGGTCATAAAAGTCTTGCCAAGTTTCTCTGAATCCCTTACATTTATTGGATTTCTTCTGGCTTAATAATATTAAATTATATTCATTTACTACAGATTGGCTGTTTCCCAATCAATGGACCTCCATTTTGTTTCGTATTTTTTGCTATAGTAAAAAAGCCGCTATGAATATTTTATTATTTATATATGTGATATATAAGATCTACATGTATGCATATGTAAATATGCAAATATACTCTTGTATCTACATATGTATAACAAAACATAATGGCCCATTATCTGGTTAACTCATTCTCTCTATTTCTCTCCAACCCAGTCCCAATGACTTGTATAACACAAAGTTTGGTATGTGAAGGTAGAATTTCTAAAGTTTCCCAATGTTAATTTTTATTGTGATCCTATTCCAGGGGTGGTTATTAATAGGATCAAGTCCTTTCTAGGGATGCAACAAGTGAAAACAGAGAGGAAACAGTTTAATCTTACAAAGTCCTAGACTTGTTCGGCTACAATATTGTCTTCATGTGTGAGAGCTGTCATCCTTGCCTTGACGGGCCTTCTTGCCTCTGCAAAGGAAGCAGGCAAAGTACCTTATAATGCTTTTGGGGGGCAAACTTATGCTTTATAGTTTCCCAGCATTCAGTTTCAGTTGGTCTGCTGTTGTTATTCTTTTCATTTACATTGTTACAGGCATGAAGTAGATTGTTTTCCTGGCTCTGCTGATCTTTACTTTGTATCAGTTCAGGTAAGTCTTCCCTACTTCACTAAATTCATCACATTTGTCATTTCTTACAGCACTGTAATATTCTATAATATTCCATTTACAATTTTTTTTTCCTTTCTTCAATTGATGGGCATCTAACCTATTTTCACTTCTTGGCTATCACAAAAATTGCTGCCTTGAATATTTTTGTATATTAGGTGCGTTTTTGGTCAATGATCTCTTTGGGCTATATGTCTACAAGTGGAATCCCTAGGTCAAAAGGTATGACCATTTTAGCCACTTTATTTGTATAAATTTTCAAATTGCTTTCCAGTGTGGACATACCAATTCATGGTTCCACCAACAATGTCCATTGATTACTACAATGTTCTGTCATCTTTGCCAATTTGCAGGATAGAAGGTAAAACCTCAGGTTTGATTTTACTTTCATTTCTCTTTTTTATGTTTCTTCCCATTATAAGAAAAAAACACTTTCCTCAATAGTATTTTATTTTTCCAAATACAGATAAAGATAGTTTCCAACATTTATTTTTTAAGATTATATGCTCCAAAATTTTCTTCTTTTTCTTACCTCCCTCCTTCCCGAGACAGCTAGCAATACAGATTAAACATATACAATCATTATAAATATATTTCCATGTTTGTTGACATTAATATACCATAACGTATTCAGCTGTTTCCCAACTGATGGGCATCCACTCAATTTCCAATTCTTTGCCACCACAAATAGAGCTGCTGTAAACATTTTACACATATGATTGATTCCCTTTCTTATGGACTCTTTAGGATAAAGATCCAGTAGTGACACTGCTGGATCAAAGGGTATACACAACAAAAACAATTTTCAGATTCATTTTTTAAAATTGGGGTTCCAAATTTCCTCTCCCTCCTTCCTCTATTCCCTATTTGAGAAGGCAAGTAATTTGATATAGATTATATACATGTAATCATGTAAAACATATGTCCATATTATGTTGTAAAGGCAGTTCTAATAAAATTTGGATGGAAAACATAATTTACATCCAAACAGGGAACAGGGAACTATAAAGATGTGAGCTGTGTGACTCTGGGCAAGTCACTTAACCTCAATTGCCTCAGCAAAAAAAAAAAAAAAAAAAAAAAAAAAAAACTGAATGTGAATAGAAGCATATTTTTATTCTGTTTTTGTTTTGTTTTGTTTTCTTGTGATTTTCCCCTTTTGTTCTGATTTTTCTTTCCCAACATGACTTATATGGATATAAGTAAAAAATGAATATACATGTATAAACTATATCAGATTGCTTGCTGATATGAAAAGGGAACAAGTGAAACTCAAAATCTTACAAAAATAAATATTGAAAACAATCTTTATGTGTAATTGGGAAAATAATATACAAAATAACTTTTTTTTCCTCCTGAGGTTGGGGTTAAGTGACTTGCCCAAGGCCACACAACTAGGAAGTGTTAAGTGTCTAAGACCAGATTTGAACTCTGGTCCTCCTGAATTCAGGGCTGGTGCTCTATCCATTGCACCACCTAGCTGCCCCCTAAAATAACATTTTTAAAAAGAAAAAAAGTCATGTTATAAGATCTCCTTCATCACCCAAAAAGAAAGTTTTTAAAAATAGGTTTCAATCTACACTCAGACTCCATCAGTTCTTTCTCTAGAAATGGATAACTTTTTTTTCATCCTGAGTTCTTTGGAATTGTCTTAAATCATTGTATTGATGAGAATAGTTAAGACATTCACAGTTGATCATCACACAATATTGCTGTTACTGTGTACAATATTTTTTTAGTCCTGCTTATTTCACTTTGCATCTGTTCATGTATGTCCAAGATTTTCTGAAAGCATCCTGCTCATCATTTCTCATAGTACAATAGTATTTTCATCATAGTTGTATACTATAACTTGTTTAGTCATTCCTCAATTAATGGTCATGTTCTTAATTTCCAATTTTTTGCTGCCAGAAAAAGAACTGTTATAAATATTTTTGTATATATAAGTTTTTCCCCTTTTAAAAAGTCACAGACCTAGGAGTGGTATGTGATTTTTTATAGCCCTTTGAGCATAGTTACAAAATGCTCTCCAGAACAGTTGGATAGTTCACAAGTCCACCAACAGTGCATTAGATTCCAATTTTTTCACACCCTCTCCAATATGTCATTTTCCCTTTCTGTCATCAGACAATCAGATAGTTGTGAGGAGGTACCTCAGAGATGTTTTAATTTGCATTTTTCTAACCAACAGTGATTTAGAGAATTTTTTTTGGTATAACTATAAATAGTTCTAATTTCTATCTGAAAACTGCCTATTCACTCCCTTTGATCATTTATGAATTGGGTAATGACTTGTATTCTTATAAATTTGACTCCATTCTCTATATATCTGAGAAATCAAGTCTTCATCTGAGACAATTGCTGTAAATTCCACTTCCCTCCCAGTTTTCTGCTTTCTTTCTAATCTTGGCTGCATTGGTTTTGTTTGTGTCAATCCTTTTTAATTTAATGTAATCAAAATGATCGATTTTACATTTTGTGAGGCTCTTTATCTCTTGTTTGGTCATAAATTCTTTCCTTCTCCATAGATCTGGCAGGGTAAAATATTCCATGTTCCCCTAATTTGTTTATGTTACCATGCTTTACATCTAAATCATGTAACCATTTTAACCTTATCTAATATGACATGAGGTGGTGATCTATACCTAGTTTCTGCCATACTACTTTCCAGTTTTTTTAATAGTTTTTTTTTCAAAGAGTGAGTTCTTATCCCTAAAATTTAGATCTTCAGGTTTATCAAATACTAGATTACTATAGTCATTTGCTACAGTGTATTTGTTACCTAATCTATCCCATTTTATTTCTTAGCCAGTCTAAGATTATTTTGACCATTACCATTTTATAATAGTTTGTGATCTGGCATGAATAAGCCACCTTCCTTCACACATTTTTCATTAATTTCCTTGATATTTTTGATCTTTTGTTCTTGTAGATGAATTGTATTATTCATTTTAGTTCTATAAAATAATTTTTGGTAGTTAATCTAGATAGAATTGTTACTTTAATTATCTTGGTTAAACCTACCTAAAACAATTGTTTTTATTTTTAAGAATATTATTTTATTTTTAATTTATGGAATAAAACAAGTATTTATATGACTGCATAATAAAAAGATGATTAAACATGAAACTGCATGTCTACTCTGTATAACTTGTTATTTCTTTTAAATATATAACAAAGTTATGTAAATTTCTTTTTTCTTTCTTCTCCTGTCCTAAAGATGGCCTCTATTAGATATAAAAGAGTGTATATGTAAAATTATCTATACATACATACATACATATATACATATCTATACATAACTTATCGGTTATTTCTCTGGGTACAAATAGTGTTTTTCTTTATATGTCTTTATAGTTAATTTTAGTATTATTGTTTCCAGTTCTTTAATTTGATTTTCTAGTAATATATAGAAATGCTGATAATGTATGTAGTCTATTTTATAACCTGCCACTTTGCTAAAGTTAATTATTTCAACAATTTTTAGTTGATCTTCTAGAATTCTCTAAGTATTTCATCATATCATCTGCAAAGAGTGATAGTCTTGTTTCCTCATTACCTATTCTAATTCCTTCTCCTCCCTTATTGCTATAGTTAGAATTTCTAATACAGTATTGAATAATAGTAATGATAATGGGTATCCTTGTTTCACCCCTAATCTTATCAGGAAGATTTCTAGTTTATTCCTTGCTAATGGTTTTAGGTAGATTCTACTTATCATAAGGAAAATTGCATTTATTCTTATGTTCTCCAGGATTTTTAATAAGAATAGATATTGCATTTTGGCAAAGTTTTTTTTTCTGAATCTATTAATATAATTATATCTTCCTATTGGTTTTATTATTGTTAGGCCCAATTATAATGATAGCTTTCCTAATACTGAACCAGCCCAAATTTCTGCTGATCGTAGTATATAATCCTTGTGAGATATCCCTAAAAGCCCTTTGTTACTGGGTTGTTTTTTTTTTTTTTGTATCATAAAAAGAATTTAGTAGTACTCAGAAGAGGAAGTTCCTAATAAGATGAGAAGTAAAGCAATGATGCCCATTATCACCACTATTATGTCCTAGAAATAACAATAAGAAATTATGACAATAAAAAACGAAATATATTTAACGTATATCAGATTACTTACTATCTTGGAGAGGAAGGAATAAGGGAAGGAGGGAGAAAAATTTGGAACACAAAGTCTTATAAAAATAAATATTGAAAACTAAGAAAAGAAAAACGAAATGAAATTAAACAGGTCATGCAATGAATAGAATACTTAGTATCTACCTTCATTTTTTCAATTGTAAAATGTTGATAATAATAGCAGCTACCTTTTAGGGTTTTGGTGAGGACCAAATTTAAAAATACTTGTAAATTATTTAATAAATATTTGCCTTTTCCCTCCTTCCCTCTGTTCCTTCCTTCCTTCCTTCCTTCCTTCCTTCCTTCCTTCCTTCCTTCCTTCCTTCCTTCCTTCCTTCCTTCCTTCCTTCCTTCCTTCCTTCCTTCCTTCCTTCCTTCCTTCCTTCCTTCCTTCCTTCCTTCCTTCCTTCACCACACACTTGCCAGGGATACAGAGAAAGGCCTCATTTCCCAGCTCCTTGGAATATTCAATCACAGTGGTTGGCTTAAGTTTAGCCAACCTAAGGGTCTGGGAATTGAAAAAAGTCTGTTCCCTAAGAATATCTAGTCATGTTCCTAGGCTAATGTTTGGCTGTGTCTTGTTGAGTCCTAACCGAGGCCAGAAATGTACTTTAGGGCCTAATAAACAAACCAATGTGAGCCATTCTTGGGAGCTCTTTGAAGTCATTATGAATAAATAAATGCCTAAGGTTAAAAATACAGATGGTGTTTGGGAAGGAGGACCCCATTAGTCCCCTATAGTGATCTCTGTCTGATTCAGTAATGAGTTCCAGTTTTTGAAGTATGAGGATGTTTTTTTTCTTTTCATAAAAAATTTCATCACCTCTCCTAGTTATATTTTAAATTTCCATTGATAGAAGAAAAATGTGACAACTACTAGGAATTGGATAATATTTTAAATGAATCTGTGCTAAATTAGCAAGTAAGTTTTAAATGAATTAAACAATGACATGACAAAGTGGGAGAGAGATAATATTTGGGATGACAGAATCAGGCTACAAAGCTGTCTAAAAATCGTAATAGGCTAGAAGGACATTGACCAAATTTGGATGAAAAAAATCAACATTTCAATAGTCTATAATCTCATATTTTATTCACATGAGGTTGATTATTCACAAATAGAGCATCCATATACATTTGAAAAACAGACATAGATGATGGTTTGATGAATAGAAAACTGACTTATGAATCAGAAAGAGAATAATGATAGTTACCTATTATTTATATAACATTTTAAAACTTACAAAGTTTTTAACATCTCATTTGAATGCTACAACAACATTGGGCGGTATGTGCTATTATTATTCCTGTTTTATAGATAAGGAAACTGAGACTGACAGCTCTTAACACACTTTCCCAGATTATACCACTAACAAGTGCCTGAGAAAGATGAACTTGAGTCTTTCTAATTCCAAGACCAGAACTCTGTCTACTACATCTCCTCTTCATCTCAAGACAAAGACCTGGACTGAATCCTGCCTCTGACACATACTGGCTGTGTATGACCCTGGGCAGTGCCCCTAGACTCTTCTATTTAACTAAAAGCACAAAGAAGAGCCACTAAGCATTGATGGAAAGAACTCTCCCACTGGTAGTCCCTTATACCAATGAAATCGATCAATTACTAAACATTTATTAAACATTTACTATGTACCACACACTGCAATAAGTTATAGAACTACAAAAAGAGCCAAAAGACAGCCCCTGCTCACAATACAAATCATAAATCCAGTCTTAAAAAGCCAACACAATATCATCAGCATAAGCTGTCTCACATTCATCTGGATGTCAAACTCAGCCTGTCCAAAATGGACCTCATCTACTACCTCATACTTATTTGATTAGTCAATAGGATAGAAAAGGAAAATGACAAATGGTGGAAAGGGGATGTGGAGGAAATTATATATTAGTGCACTGTTGGTTGAATTATGAATTGATTCAATCATTCTGCTGAGCAATTTGGAACTATGTCCCAAAACTATAAAACCATGAATGCCCTTTGACCTAGCAATACCATTACTAAGTCTATATCCCAAAAGGGAAAAAAGACCTATATTTACAGCAGCTCCTTTATGGGGGCAAAGAATTGGAAATTGAGGGGATGCCCCTCAACTGGGTCATGGCTGAACCGTGGTATATGATTATGATGGAATACTATTGTGCCTCAAGAAATGATGGTCAGGATGCTCTCAGAAAAATCCAGACTTATATAAGCTATTGCAAAATGAAATATATTGCACACAAAATAACAGCAATATTGTAAGATGAGTAGCTGTGAATGACAGCTATTCTCAGCAATATATTACATCAATATGCCATAACTTATTCAGCTATTCCCTAGCTGTTGGGCATTGACTTAGTTTCCAGTTCCTTGCCACTATAAAAAGTCACTACAGACATTTTTGCCTTTTCCCTTTTTCATGATCTCTTTGGGATACAGATACAGTAGAGACACTGCTGGATCAAAGAGTATGCACAGTTTGACAGCCCTTTAGGCATGTGGAAGTCAAAGTTTTAAAACAAATGTTAAACAAAAATAAAATACTAAATAAATTTAATTTTAAAAAGAAACAAAAACGGACCTTGTCTTTTTCTTTCAACTTGAACCTCTTCCATTCTTCCCGATTGCAACTGAAGGCTCCACCATTATTCAAAGAACTTGGGTTGAAAGTTTCCCAGGCATCTTTTAATCTTCCCCTTCCCCCTTCCCTTCTCACATTCAATCAGTTGCCAAGTCTGGTTGAGGCTGAGAGAGTTTGGATGAGTCTCTCAGGATCACATAGCTACTAAGGGTGTGAGGGAGAAACTGGAGCCAGGTTTTCTCCATCCTAAATTCAATATTCGAACACTTGCACAATATGGTGTCCATGAAAAGGCTTCCTAGCCATGGGGAACAGGATGAATACAGAAGATGGATGTTGAGGTCATTATATTATATTCCCTCTGACCCAAAGAGAAAAACGAAAACTAAAGGGGAAAAAGGCCCATGTGCACAAAAATATTAATAGCAGGTCTTTGAAGAACTAAAAACTAAGGAACTGCCTTTCAACTGAGAAATAACATAACAAATTATGGTACATGAATGGGGTGAAACTATTGTGCCATAAGAAATGATAAAAAAAAGTTGGTTTCAGAAAAACCTTCAGAGGAACATTTGTATGAACTGATGCAAAGCGAAGTGAACAGAATCAAGAGCTTAAATAGCAACATTGGGAAGAACATTTTGAAAGCCTTCAGCTCTCTGTTCACTGCAGTGACTAATAATGATTCCTGAGGACAGATGATAAAGCATTCTGTCCACCACCAACAGGGTTCAGAGTACAGAGTGAGATGGACATTTTTGGACATAGCCAACATGTGAATTTGTTATGGTTCATTCTGCATCTACCAAGAGTCTTTCTTTTTTCTCTCTTTTCCATGGGAAGGGGTCAGAGGGAAAGAAAGCAAATACTTGTTAACTGAAATAGAATCAATCAAGAAAAAAGAAAAGTGACTAGGTCATTTTTGAAGAGTGGGGAAACACAAGAGAATGGGAGAAATCATCTGAAATATGTTAACAATAGTAAACTGTGGCAAGATTAAGGAGAGTTTTGAGTGCCAGGAAAATGGAGAGGCAACTGAAGGGAACTTAATAAAGAAGCAGATGAGCAAGATCTGGCAAGAAACACAGAGGCTTAAAAATGACTTCCAAGTTGTGAACCTTGGGGACTACAAGAATAGTACTGTCCTCAATCTGAATCCCAATCTTCCTTTCCCTCCCCTCCTCCCTCTCCCCCTCCCTCCCTCTCCCTCTTCTTCTCTTCCTCTTACCCTCCCCCTCCCTCTCCCTCTCCCCTTTCCTCTCCATCTCTCTCTCTTCCTCTCCCTCTCTCCCTCCCACTTCTTCTCCTTCTCTCTCTCCCCTTCCCCTCTCCCTCCTTCTCTCTTTCCCCCTCCCCTCCATCTCCTTCTCCCTCCCCCCCACTTTCCTGCTCCCTCTCTTCTCCCCACCTCCCTCTTTCACTATCCCCCAGGCTCTCTCTATCTCTGTCTTCCCCTTACCTCAAGGGCAGGAGAAGGTCTCAGAGGGAAATGTTAGTAAAGAAGATATGGGGGTAATAGTGAGAGAAATTGAGAGGGAGGAGAAAAAAGAGAGAAAGACAGACACAGAGAGAGAGAGAGACACAGATAGAGACAGGGGCATAGTTAGAGACAGACACAGGAGAAAGAGACTTCCTGGTTGTGAACCTTGGGGACTACAATCCTTGAAGTCTTAAAAGTATCTAAATCTACATATAGAAGGTGGTAGATATTATCTGAGAGGAAGAAGGGATGTTTTCTTTGATTATCTTCCTATCTATACTTAATGTATATGTACATCTATCTCTCTATTATCACATATAATCAGTATGGTATTATCTGCCACATGAGTGCTCCTGTAATTGCTCTTGCAATAGAATGACAGCCCTCCTTCTGTGATGCTCCCTCCAGGGGAATGGCAAACGACATCTAACGCTAATCACTGGTATATAATGAAATTTGGCTTTGATGCAACTGCTATAATGTGTCATGAGGTCTAAAAGTGCTATATATAAATTGGGAAATGAAGACTAACGTGGAGCTGAAAGGTTACAATTTGCCAAAGCTTTTAGCATGAGTCACGAAGTACGGGCCAACTCTCCCCTGAGATGTGGTTGACAGTCCCTCTCCCATGTCAGCCAAAGGCACAATGGAATCCATCTGCCATACCCCGAGTTTCATACACCCCCAACTACATGACACCCAAAACCCCGGGTCTCCTGTCACAGTAGCGGGAACAAAAGTCTTGTTGTCTGACATTTAAGTCTTCCCACTGATCTGTTTGACATCCACGCTCGTGTTACTGAAACTTTACTTGGTGAAGTCTCATTGAAATCTTTCTACCTGGAGCTGGCTTCCAGGGTGTTTCCATCCAAGGATCAGTCACAATAACCCAGAATACTGAATGTTTATCCTTAATGAGCAAGTGCCCCATTGACAACTGATCCATTCAGCTGGCTTCCATCAAGACCCTACTATGTGAAAGTCAGGAAATAATGCTCTCAAGAAGCTCACATTCCACTAGGCAAATGTGACATGAATAAACATGAGGAAATTCAAAGTATATTTGCATAACTATTTATAGATGTACAAAATAATTTCAAGAGAGAAGACATTAATTGGGGTGGGAGGATCAGGAAAGGCCTTGTAGAAGGAAGGCATAGGAAGTGACCCTTGAGCTGTGATATGAAAAAAAAGTTAGGGATTCTAAGAAGAAAAGCATAGGAGGGAACACAATCAAGAAATGGGGTGCCATCTATGCCAAGCAAGGGTTGGGAATTAATTATGATATATGGGAAATAACTAATGGGCAAAGAAAACGTCAAGAATAATGGTATGAAATGAACCTGGAGAAGTAGGTAGGAAGCATTGAAGAGGCTTTAATAGGGAACTGAAACTGTCAGGTTTATAATTTAGGATGATGGCAGTTGGGTGGAGGATGGAAAAGAAAGAGAAGAGAATGGAAGAAAGTGCATTTAGGAGGTCATTGTACCAAGACAATTAGTGAGGAGATACTGAACAAGGTCATGTGTGGATGAACAGAAAGGATTGGATGGGAGAGATATCCTGGAGGTAATATCTATAATACATGACCATTCATTGACCCTCACCTAACATTCTATACCAAGATAAGGTCGAAATGGGTTCAGGATTTAAAACTAAAGAGTGACACTATAAGCAAATTAGAAGAACAAAGGATAGTTTACTTCTCAGATCTGTGGAGAAGGAAGGAATTAATGACCAAAGAAGAATTGGGGTACATTACTGAATAGAAAGTGGATAATTTTGATTATATTACATTAGAAAATTTTTGTACAAACAAAACCAATGCAGACAATATTAGAAGGGAAGCAATAAACTGGGAAACAATTTTTACATTCAAGACTTCTCATAAAGGCCTCATTTCAAATATATATACAAAGAATTGTCTCCAATTTATAAGAATTCCAGCCATTTTCCAATTGATAAATGGGCAAAGGATATAAACAGACAATTTTCACATGAAGAAATTAAAACCATTTCTAGACATATGAAAAAATTGTTCTAAATCACTGTTGATCAGAGAAATGCAAATTAAGACAACTCTGAGGTACCACTACACACCTCTCAGATTGGCTAAAATGACAGGAAAAGATAATGATGAATGTTGGAAGGGATGTGGGAAAACTGGGGTACTAATACATTGTTGGTAGAGTTGTGAACTAATTCAATCATTCTGGAAAGCAATATGGAACTATGTCCAAAGGGCTATCCAATTGTGCCTTGATTTGATCCAGCAGTGCCTCTATAGGCTTATATCTCAAAGAAATCATAAAGGAGGGAAAGGGACCCCATGTGCAAAAATGTTTGTGGCAGTCCTTTTCATGGTGGCAAGAAACTGCAAACTAAGTGGATGCCCATCAGTTGGAGAAAAGCTGAATAAATGATGGTATGTGAATGTTTTTTTAAATAGTTTTTATTTACCAGATATATGCATGGGTAATTTTACAATATTGACAATTGCCAAACCTTTTGTTCTAATTTTTCCCCTCCTTCCCCCACCCCACCGATGGCAGGTTGACCAATACATGTTAAATATGTTAAAATATAAATTAAATACAATATATGTGTATATGTCCAAACAGTTGTTTTGCTGTACAAAAAGAATGGGACTTTGAAATAGTGTACAATTAGCCTGTAAAGGAAATCCAAAATGTAGGCGGACAAAAATGGAGGGATTGGGAATTCTATGTAATGGTTCATAGTCATTTCCCAGAGTTCTTTTGCTCAGTGTAGCTGGTTTAGTTCATCACTGCTCTATTGGAACTGATTTGGTTCATCTCATTGTTCCATCAGAATTGCTCATCATATAATATTGTTGTTGAAGTATACAACAATCTCCTGGTCCTGCTCATTGTTATGGAATATTATTGTTCTGTAAGAAATGACCAGCAAGATGATTTCAGAGAAGCCTGGAGAGACTGACACGAACTAATGCTGAGTGAAATGAGCAGGACCAGGAGATCATTATACATGGCAACAGCAAAATGATACGATGATCGGTTCTGACATGGCTCTCTTCAACAATGAGATAATGATTCAGGCCAGTTTCAATGATCTTGTGATGATGAGAACCATCTGCACCCAGGGAGAGGACTATACGAGCTGAGTGTGGATCACAACATAGTATTTTCACTCTTTCTGTTGTTTGCTTGCATTTTGCTTTCTTTCTCATTTTTTCCTTTTTGATCTGATTTTTCTTGTGCAGCATGATATTTGTGGAAATATATATAGAACAATTAAACATTTTAACATAATATAATATATATTGCACATTTAACACATATTAATATTTAACATAAGTTGCTATTTAGGGGAAGGGGAGGGGGAGAAGAGGGAAAAATTTGGAACAGAAGGTTTTTCAAGGGTGAATGTTGAAAATTATCCAAGCATATATATATATTTTTTTGTTTGTTTGTTTGTTTGTTTTTCCCCGAGGCATTTGGGGTCAAGTGACTTGCCCAGGGTCACACAGCTAAGAAGTGTCTGAGGCCAGATTTGAACTCAGGTCCTCCTGACTTCGGGGCTAGTGGTCTATCCACTGTACCACCTAGCTGCCCCCCCAAGCATATATTTTTAAAAATTAAAAGTTGTAATTAAAAAAAAAGACTTTGGTAGTTGATTAGACATGGGAGGGTGAGGGAAGGAAGAACCAAGAATGTTTCCAAAGCTGTGACCCTGGATAACTATAAGGATTGTAGTGCCTTTAACTGATAGGGAAGTTTGGACAAGATGTGGATTTGGGCTAACATAAACTAATCATGTTAATTTGGAGATATTTATTAGACAACCAGATGGAAATGTCTACCAAAAAGTTAATTATGTGTGACTAAAATTCAGGTGAGGTGAAGGGTTTGGTCAGTGGTATCAGAGTTACAGAAAATACAAATGAATGAGGAAAAAGGTCTGTGCAGTTAAGAAGCTGTTGGTGCATATGTAGATTTGGAAAGGCATTTACCTAGAAGTGAATTGATTAATTGAACCTATAAAAGCTGATGATATCAGCAAGAGAGAATGATGAGAGAAAAGGAGATGAAAGAAAAGAAGAGGGGAAGAGATGAGAGAAGAGAGCACCCAGGAATGAGCTTCAATGGGTACTCAAACTCAATGGATGAGAGATGAATAATGATCCAGCAAAAGAGAATGCAAAGAAACAATCAGACATATAGGAGAACCAATTTAAAAGTGATATGGAAACCAAGGGAGGAGGGAATAGTTTGGTGAAGGGTTTGGTCAGTGGTATCAAGAGTTACAGAAAATACAAATGAGTGAGGAAAAAGGTCTGTGCAGTTAAGAAGCTGTTGGTGCCTTTGGAGAGGGTAATTTCCATGGTAGTATTTTAGTGGGATGGTAGGTGGTATACCAGATTTAAAAGGATTAGGAAGTGAAGGGGACACAAGGAAATAGTAGAATGAATAGAAAATTCATTCTCTGAGTTTAGCTATGAAAGGAAAAGATAAAGGACAATGCTTGAGAGGATGTCAGGATCAGGTCAAAAGTTTGTTTTTTTAAGAATGGCACCTTGTAGGCAAGTTTATAAGTGGTAGAAAGGAGTCAGCCATTCAAGAGAAACTGAAGAGGAGAGAAAGAAGAGCAATTGAGGGACAAGTTCCAAGGATGTACAGGAAGATCAAGAACACAGGACTGATGGGTCAGCCTTGACCAAAAGAAAGGCCTCCTCTGGATTTATCAAGCTTTTTGAGATTCCCTGGGAATCCATGACTTGATGCTCTCTCCATTCTCCCAAACTATCTTTGCTCGTTCTTGCCACTATCACATTTCAAAATCATTGCCATCTGGGGAAAATTTTCAGTAACTAATGGATTATCTAAAATCAACCTTTTTAACTTGGTTTTCTTTTAACTTATTTATTTATTTATATATTCATTCATTCATTTATTTTTCAATTTATTTGTTTATTTTATTAATTTTATAATTATAAATTTTTAAAAATTTATAATTATAAATTTTTAAAAATTTATAATTATAAATTTTTAAAAATTTATAATTATAAATTTTTTGACAGTACATATCCATGAGTAATTTTTTATAATATTATCCCTTGTATTCATTTTTGCAAACTTATCCCTCCCTCCCTCTACTCCCCTAGATGAGAGGCAATCCCATACATATTATATATTTAACTTGGTTTTCTATCCCATCCTGATTGCAGTTATTCAAAAAGTAGTTTTTTTTAAACTTCAGAATTTTTTCATTTATTATGCTCTGAATAAATGCTTTAATGTGAAAAACTTGTTTATATCTCCTGATTTATTGAAGTTAGTCACAGCATCTCAGTAGATAATACTAGAAATAGCTGCAGAAAAATATGTTTTGGTATATGGCGGGTCATGGTTAAATTGGTCTTGCAAAATCAGGAAAGGGTTACAAGATAGCTGAAGGACTGTTATGTGGAAAAAAAAGCTTTGACTTATTCTTCTTGATGTCAGAGACAGTTTGGCACATTGGATTCACCATGCTGGAGTGAGTAAGCTAGATGCAAATCCTACTTGAAGCAATGGCTATGACCTTGGGAAAGGATATTTGTGTCTTGGCCTCCTTCTCTAAGAAAAGTGAGAAAACATCTATTCAAGATTTATTTATTTATTCAAGACTACACAGGTAGTGAGCATCACAAATGAGATTTGGACCTGAGGAATAAAGCCTGTGTTCAAGTCTTGTCTGTCTTATGTACTTGATTATACCTTGGTACTCAAGGCCATGAGATTACCCACTGCATCCTGGACCATCCCTAAAATTTTATCTTTTTAATGGATTTTGATGACATTGGAAGAGAGAATAAGGCTGACTGATGACTTTGCACAACCTTGCCTCGTTTAATCCAATTCACAAGCAAGTCAAGGCATGTCCCCTAGAAGTCAATGATCCTCTTTGAAAATGAAGGACAACCCCAAAGACTCTGCTAAAAAGCTATTAGAAATAATTCAGAATTTTAGCAAAGTTGCAGGATACAAAATAAATCCACATAAATCCTCAGCATTTTTATACATTACCAACACAATCCAACAGCAAGAGATACAAAGAGAAATTCCATTCAAAATAACGGTCGATAGTATAAAATATTTGGGAATATATCTACCAAAGGAGATTCAGGAATTATATGAGCAAAATTACAAAACACTTGCCACAAAAATAAAGTCAGATTTAAATAATTGGAAAGACATTCAGTGCCTTGGATAGCCGAGCGAATATAATTAAGATGACAATACTCCCTAAACTAATCTATTTATTTAGTGCTATACCAATCAGACTCCCAAAAAACTATTTTAATGACCTAGAAAAAATAACAACAGAATTCATATGGAACAACAAAAGGTCGAGAATTTCAAGGGAAGTAATGAAAAAAAATTAAATGAAGGTGGTCTATCTGTACCTGATCTAGAACAGTATTATAAAGCAACAGTCGCCAAAACCATTTGGTATTGGCTAAGAAATAGACTAGTTGATCAGTGGCACAGGTTAGGTTCACAGGGCAAGATAGTGAATAAAAATAGCAATCTAGTGTTTGATAAACCCAAACATCCCAACTTTTGGGATAAGAATTCATTATTTGACAAAAACTGCTGGGAAAACTGGAAATCAGTATGGCAGAAACTAGGCATGGACCCACATTTAACACCACATACTAAGATAAGATCAAAATGGGTCCAAGATTTAGGCATAAAGAACAAAATCATAAATAAATTGGAGGAACATGGGATGGTTTACCTCTCAGACTTGTGGAGGAGGAAGGAGTTTGTGTCCAAGGGAGAACTAGCGACCATTATTGATCACAAAATAGAAAATTTTGATTACACCAAATTAAAAAGTTTCTGCACAAACAAAACTAATGCAAACAAGATTAGAAGGGAAGTAACAAATTGGGAAAACATTTTTACAGTTAAAGGTTCTGATAAAGGCCTCATCTCCAAAATATACAGAGAATTGACTTTAATTTATAAGAAATCAAGCCATTCTCCAATTGATAAATAGTCAAAGGATATGAACAGACAATTTTCAGATGATGAAATTAAAACTATTTCCACTCATATGAAAGAGTGTTCCAAATCACTATTGATCAGAGAAATGCAAGTTAAGACAACTCTGAGATATCATTACACACCTGTCAGATTGGCTAAGATGACAGGAACAAATAACGATGAATGTTGGAGGGGATGTGGGAAAACTGGGACACTGATGCATTGTTGGTGGAGTTGTGAAAGAATCCAACCATTCTGGAGAGCAATCTGGAATTATGCCCAAAAAGTTATCAAAATGTGCATACCCTTTGATCCAG
This sequence comes from Sminthopsis crassicaudata, assembly GCF_048593235.1. NCBI lineage: Eukaryota > Metazoa > Chordata > Mammalia > Dasyuromorphia > Dasyuridae > Sminthopsis > Sminthopsis crassicaudata. Next base: position 663,916,185 of record NC_133618.1, read on the forward strand.
CAGTGTTTCTACTGGGCTTATATCCCAAGGAAATACTAAAGAAGGGAAAGGGACCTGTATATGCCAAAATGTTTGTGGCAGCTCTTTTCATAGTGGCTAGAAGCTGGAAGATGAATGGATGCCCATTCATTGGAGAATGGTTGGGTAAATTATGGTATATGAATGTTATGGAATAACATTTTCTTAAGAAATGACCAGCAGGATGAATACAGAGAGGTTTGGAGAGACTTACATCAACCGATGCTGAGTGAAATGAGCAGAACCAGAAGATCACTATACACTTCAACAACAATCTGTATTCTGATGGAAGTGAATATATTCAACATGGAGAAGATCTAATTCAGTTCCAATTGATCAATAATGGACAGAATCAGCTACACCCAGAGAAGGAAGACTGGGAAATGAGTGTAAACTGTTGCACTTTTGTTTCTCTTCCCAGGTTATTTTTACCTTCTGAATCCAATTCTTCCGGTACAACAACAAACAACAAAAAAAATTCGGTTCTGAACATATATATTGTACCTAGGATATTCTATAACACATTTAACATGTATGAGAATGCCTGCCATCTAGGGGAGGGGATGGAGGGAAGGAAGGGAAAATTTGGCACAGAAGGGAGGGCAAGGGATAATGTTATAAAAAATTACCCATGCATGTAAAAAAAAAAAAAAAAAAGGTTAAAAAAAGAACATTTTCCCACACTGAGGAAGGAACTGACTTAGAACAAAATATGTATGTGTAGGAGTAGGTATACATATATTTTTGTTGTTTAGTTGCTTCAGTCATGTCTGTCACTTCAAAAGCCCATTTGAGGTTTTCTTGACAAAGATCCTAGAATAGTTTGTTATTTCCTTCTCTAGTTCATTTTAGAGATGAGGAAACTGAGGCAAATGGGTAAGTGACTTGTTCAAGCTCACACAACTAGTAACTGAGGTCAAATTTAGATACAGGGCAGTGTTGATTTTGATCCAGCAGTGTTACTATTGGGTTTACATCCCAAAGAGATCTTAAAGAAGGGAAAGGGACCTGTATGTGCAAGAATGTTTGTGGCATCCCCTTTTTTAGTGGCTAGAAACTAGAAATTGCATGGATGTCCATTGATTGGAAAATGGTTGGGTAAATTGTGGTCTATGAAGGTTGTGGAATATTATTGCTCTGTAAGAAATGGCCAGCAGGAGGAATACAGAAAGGCTTGGAGAGACTTACATCAACTGATGCTGAGTGAAATGAGCAGGACTAGGAGATCATTATACCCTTCAATTACAATACTGTATGATGACCAATTTGGATGGATCTGGCTCTCTTCAACAATGAGAGGATCCAAATCAGTTCCATTTGTTCAGTAATGAAGACTACTACCAGCTACACCCAGCGAAAGAACACTGGGAAATGAGTGTAGACCACAATATAGCATTTTCATTGTTTCTGTTATTGTTTCCTTGCATTTTTGTTTTCCTTCTCAGTTTTTTTTTCTGGATCCAATCTTTTTTGAGCAGCAAGATAACTGCATAAATATGAATATATATATTGTATTTAACATATATATTTTTAACATATTTAACATATATAGGACTACCTGCCATCTAGGGGAGGGGGTGGAGGGAAGGAGGGGAAAAGTCAGAACAGAAGATTTTGCAAGGGTCAGTGTTGAAAAATTACCCATGTATATGTTTTGTAAATAAAAAGCTATAATAAAAAAATTCTGATACAAGTCTTCCTGATTTCAGGTTTAGAGTTCTACCCATTGCTTCACCTAGCTCCCCTGTGTGTGTATTTACATGTATATATGTGTGTATATATCTATAGTTAGAACCAAATCTAAACATGCCTGTATGTGTGTGTGTATATATATATATATATATATATATATATATATATATATATATATATGTATATATGTATATATATATATATATATATATATATATGTATATATATATATATATATATATATATATATATATATATATATATATATATATATATATATATATATATATATATATACCTATCATTAGGACATGGTCATAAGCATGAGATCTCTAGACCATTATTTATAGATTTTTTTAATCATCACTTTTTAGATAACTTCAGTCCTATGAGTATATTTCATTGTATTGGGAGGGGGCAGCTCCCCCCCCCATCCATTCCCGACTTTTAACCTTCCTTCCCTCTCACTATTGTGACTATTTCTTTTTTTTTTTTCAGAATGGCTCCATGCCCAGTTGATGAAATTACAGAGCACAAGGGATCATGTAAGGAACAAAGGATTATGGTCTTAAAGGAAACATAAGTAAGCATTTAGTTTGCATTCAGTCTTTATGAGTTCTGAGGAAACAACACTAAATTTGATGGAATTATAGGGCAGCTGACAGCATGCTAAAGGCTCATCTACATCCCTAAAGATAGTTGTTTTTAGTTTAAATTTAAAGTATTTTCCCCCAATAAGACAATTTTTAGCATATGTTTTTACAAGATTTTGAGTTTCAAATTTTTCTTTCTCCCATCCCCATTTCCTAAAATAATAGGCAATTTGATATAGGTTATACATATGCTTTCATGTAAAACATATTTCCATATTAATCACAGTTGTGAAAGAAAAAAATAAATCAAAAGGAGGAAAAAAAACCCAAAAAGAATAAAGGGTAAAAAAAAAAAAAAAAAAAAAAAAAAAAAAGCTTTGATTTGAATTCATAGTGCATTGGTTCTTTATCTAGATGTGGATAGCATTTTTCTCTGTGAGTCCTTTGTACGTGTCTTGGATCATTGTGTTATTGACCTGGGGGTTGTTTTTTAAGAAATAAAACACATTCTCTGGGGAATGAGTTAACCAGCAGATAGCTCTGCTCAGCTTGAGCTCTGTCGGATGAGAAAAAGGCTGGCTATGGAAAAATGTTTCAGCTCGGGAGAGATCATCATGCCTTCTCCACTCCCTCCACCCACCCCACCGGCCAGTGATGAAGAAAGAAGTCACAAGGAGTCCAGTTAATCCATACATCCTATAGACATTTGATACCTGGCCACCAGGAGGAGGGATGGGCCACTGGGGCCCTTTAGCATAAGAGCAGGTGAGTTACCTTAGCTACACACTAGATGTTGCCTCTTTTTTAGAGTATTCGAGAGGTGAGCTCTCTGTTTCTACTGATCCTATGTGTGTTGGAGAGTACATACCAAGCCATGTTTTATAGGCTCTATTCTCACAATGAGATCCCAAGAAAAGTTTTTGTATCAAGCTCTTTGTGTCCTTTGGCTATTAAAAGTTAAGATACTAAGTGGGGGCAAAGTGGTTTTCACAATATAGATTCTCAGGATACCTTTGGTTTTTTGGGGGGGGTAGTCATCCATAAGGGGACCCAACCTGCTAGGGAGAACAGGGAGGGGTACAGTACCACAGAGTGGAGATAGTGTACAATAGAGCAGGAAGAAGTGTACCATGAAGAGGGGGAAATCTACTATGGAGAGGGAGGGTAGCATGGAAGGGAGAAGTGTACCCTGAGGGGCCTCTATCCCTGCAAACCCTTGTCTCTCTGTGTGTATATATATGTATATATATATATACACACATGTATATATGTATATATACATATATGTATGTATACATACATATATATGTATTATATATACATACATATGTATGTATATATATATATATAATTTTTGTGTGTGTATGAGATCTTATCAGTTGGTTTAAAAAAAAAGTGATAAATTAGTCAATTCCTCAGTGTTTTTGTCTAGTGTCCTTTCATGTAGCTCTAAAATCATTATGCATGCTTGAATGAATGAGGGAGAAAACACTAATTAATTACCTCTGGCAGCCACCACTCCAAAGGTACAGCTACAGAAGAGAGAGTATCTGCCCTCAGGAAAGGAACTTGCATTTTAATTAGGGACTAGAGGGAGCTTAGTCCAGCCAGAGGGTTTATCTCTAAGGCACAAGAGTTCCACAGTGGAGTCAGAGAGGCCAGCAGGATTGATTATGGTTTCCAGGACAAGAGGTTTGTAAGGGGCAAGGTGGGTGGCAGACATCTGGTGGCTGGATGGCTTGGGAAGCATTGTACAGGACCGGTGAGATCTGGTGCATTAGGGGAGTCTGTACTCACTCACTGAGCAAGATAGTGTAGCCACAGAGCTAAGTTCAGAAGTCTCCTGCTGACAAATGTCTTATTCCGAGAGAGAGAGAGAGAGAGAGAGAGAGAGAGAGAGAGAGAGAGAGAGAGAGAGAGAGAGAGAGAGAGAGTGTGTGTGTGTGTGTGTGTGTGTGTGTGTGGCCATTCTTTGCCTTAATTCTTACCTAATCTTAATTATTGATTGGGTATTGCCTCAATCAAACTGAAACTTGTTAAAATCCTAAACTCCAAAAGGCCACGGTCTCCGCTGCATCCAGAGGCATCTCCAGTCATCCTGAGCTACATCTTGCCATTGGCTCCAGATGGCTCCAGAGGAGTACTTGAAGCTGGTGTCTGCTCAGCCCTCCCTCATTTCAATCCGATTCACTTGCAGGTCATAACATTATCTCCTTGATGTCAGGATTCTCTTCAGAGAACGAAGGACAAACAATTAAACAACAACAACAATCTGCAGCCCTGATTGGAACTTAGTTCCCAGTGGGCTCTTGACAAAAGCTCTTTTCTGACAGTCGGGGAATGATTTCTACATTGAGACAAGGCTGACACCCAGAAATCTGCTCTATGCGTTCCCATGTGGCTTTTTCATCCTGAAGCTTTAAAAGATTAAACACAAATGTGTCCAGAAACTGCCAGTGGCTCAGAAAGTATTTATCGCCATTTAGTGATTGACAGGGTGGATTGTCCTGAAGGATCATGGTTAGGGATCATATTTTGTTTGCAAGTATTTTGTGCAATAAAAACCAAAACCACACAAACAAAACAAAAAAAAGCAAAACCAACAATTTACACACACACACACACACACACACACACACACACACACACACACACAATCTCTCCTAATCTACCGACCACCCCACAAAAACAACCCCAAAACCCCAAAACTTTAAATTACTGTTCTTTCTTCATTCATGAACTGATTTGTTCATTTGTTTGTTCTTTTGATCAATTATGGAGTCACACCCATTTTGGGGACTAACTTGTGTTTTAAAGATTTAATTTTCTTCACCTCAGTTAAGTTGCAAGCACAGTTGAATTGTTACCTCCTCCAGGATGCCTTTCCTGATCTAACCCAGCTATTCAAGCTCTATCCCTCTCAAATGCCTTGAGGTTATTTTGTTTCTATTTGGTGCGCATCTAGCCTTGCACATGGTTTATCTTTCCAGTGACCCAGATTGTCTTTGATGACAAAGATTGTTGGGTTTTAGTATTTGCATCATTATGGCAAAGCGAATAGGGAGCTGGCTTTAAAGTTGGGAGCACCTGGATTCAAGTTCTCTTCTGATTTACCTGCTGTACAACCACTGAGCAAGTCTTCTTGACTTTTTATGCCCCGAGCTCTTCTCTAAGGCTAAAAATCTGGAGGGGGAGGGAAGTGGATCTGTTTTAGTGGATTCTCCCTTTTTAAGACAAAGAAATCACAGTTCAAAAAGCCTCAGGCAAGATACTTGGCATTTAGCAGGTGCTTAATAAATGTTGATTAGATTGAATTGAGCACTTTCTATCAGTTCTCACCTTAAGGCTTCCTTATCCGGTCTTTATCTCATTGATCTTGCCCCTTAATTCTCCAGAGCTCTCCTATTCCTGGCTGCTGACCACTTTCTCAGGCTCCAAACAATAGGAGATCCTGGCCCAGGTCAGCACCTGATCTAGGTTAAGGTTACTCTTCTTCCGCATTGCAAGTTATACCAGAGCATTGAGGCAGGGAGGGACCCTGCTTCAGCACCACGATCTGCTGAATAGTGACTTCCACCCTCTTAAGGCATGACACTTTGTTTCTCTGTTTATGGTTTGTTTGGTTAGTTTTCTTACAGAAACATTGTAATATGATCATAGTATTATAGGATTTTGTAGCTCAAAAGTATCTTAGAATAATCTCAGCTAATGGCAACTAATTCTTAGAGAATTGAAGTAATTTATACATAATCATGCAAGTCTTACATAGCAAACCTGGGATTAAAATTTAGGTTTTTGATTTCAGCCCAATGATTAAATTATATTAAGGGCAGCTAGGTGGCGCAGTAGATAGAGCCCTGAATTCAGGAAGACCCGAGCTCAAATCTGGTCTCAGATACTTAACACTTCCTAGCTGTGTGACCCTGGGCAAGTCACTTAACCCCAGCCTCCCCTCCCCCCCAAAATATATATATATATATATTAGTACAATTCAATACATCAAGCACATTATGGACTTTTTTTTAAATCGTTGGCCTGAGTGATTTCATTGGTAGGAGGAATTCCCAGGTGAGGAAGTCTCCTTTACCAGTGCAGGTCAGTATCTTCTCTGCAACATGTAGTCTTGGGGAATAGCCTGAGGGCACCAAGGGTGAGCATTTGCCCAGGGTCACAGCCAGAAGTGGGACCCAGTCCCAAATCTTCCCGGTTCCCAGAGGCTCTCTGCTGCAGATGGCCAAAAAATCTATTCATTACTGCCAGCATTGTTTCCATGGGAACCTGAGCTCCGAGGTCCAAAGGAGTACCACCTTATAGAACCTGGCAAATAGAATCTGTTTTTGTTGTTGTTTATGATGAGGGCTTGGCTCGTGGTAACAAGAATAAGAGGTCTCTCTAGACAACAAACCCAGTGACATGACATCGCTCAGAGCTAATGTTACCTGAGACTCCCTTAGGAGAGAAGCACCTGTTCAGAATGAGATGAGACTGGACTATTTCCCTCAGTCAGATCATAATGGATTAGCATGTTTGGTTCTGACTTCAACATTTTAGAAAGGTTTCCGCTGCAATGGGACAACCAGGAGAGTGAGAGGGCTGGAGATCCTGGTCAAAGGAACTGGGAGCTTGGACTTGGAAAACAGAAGTCATAAGAAGAAAGGAAATAAGCATTTATTAAACACTGACTGGATCCTATGTTAAAATCAAATATTACCTCTTTTGATCTTTATAACTGGGAAGTAAGTGCTATTAATACTCCATTTTAGCACTGGGGAAACAGGCATATAGAAGTGGAGTGACTTGTCTAGGATCATGAAGCTAATAAGTGTCTGAGACTCAATTTGAACTTGGGTCTTTCTAATCTAGCACTTTAACCAGTGCTTCACCAGATGGATTTCGCCTTACTTTTGAGGGAGAACTTTTTAATCATTAGAACTATCCCCAAAAGGACTGAGTTTGGAAGATAACGAGGGGTTTGGAATTAAGGTCCCAGTTAATCCAAGCCTCCTCTTTACAAATGAAAAACCAGAGATCCCTTGGGATGGAATAACTTCTACATTGCATGGATTAGGATTCGAACTCCAAACCCCGTGACTTCAAAATCTCTCCACCAGGCAGTGCCCTTCACAGTAGGTCCTCAAGAAGAATTTAGCTGACAACTTGCCAGGTTTATTGCAGATGGGATTCTGGTTGTGGTCTGGATTGGACCAGATTTTCTCTGAGACTTCTTTTAAGCTAGAGTTCTGGCAGGTTGATTCTGCCATCTTAATTCATTTCAATAACTTACCTACCTTCATTGGTAGCAGCCTTTCAAATGCTAATCAAACTGATTAAAAAAAAAAAAAGCAACATTGATTGTGTTTGCTTTAAAAAATTTTTTTTCCCTTTTCCCATCCTTCTAAGGGGGAGCTGATGGAACTCTTGAATAATTTTAACAAGTAAACAAATAACCTCCATGGAGAGGATCTTGGTATTCAAAGGATGGTTTTTGAAAAATGCAGCTTGCTTTCGAAATCTCAGAAGAGCAGATAAGTACCTACAAAGAGCACCAAGAGAAGAAAGGAAAGAAAAGGAAAACTCTATAGCCAAGATAACATGGAGTGTCTGAATTAGGTCATGGGCAGAAGGGAAGCAGAGGCAGCATCTGCTCAAAGCTGGCAGTTATTGTTGCCTTTGGGTTGTCATTGTTGTTACTCTTCCCTGGATGCTCTGATAGGTGCAAGATCTCTGCTTTTCCTGCCTCTAGCCCTTTGTACTCCAGTCCCTAGATCACAATCTGGCACTGTCTCCTCATCATATTAACTCTTCCTTGTTCGAATCCTATCTCTGACATTTGCCACCTGTGTGAGTGAGCTTTCTTGGGCCTCCTCTGTAAAACGAGCCATTATCCTGAAGGGCTGGCCCTCCTTACTTCACCCTCGACCACTGAAATAGCTTACAGATTGGAGCCTTTCCCCACTCCAGAGAATCTTCCACTTGGCTGCCAAAGTTAAAGTGGTAAAGCAAGCACCAGAAGTGGCAAAAAGTGGGAGTGCCTGATTATAAATGAATATTATATAAAAATAATATAATAGAGATTCACTTATAGTTCAATGGACCTGAAGAAATCGAGTCAGAAATTCATCACAGATTACTAAGTTTTTGCTATTATGGGAATAGCACATAGGAGTTAGCAAGGAAAGTGTGTGTGTGAGTGTGTGTATATATGTGTGTGTGAGTAAATGTGTGTGTGTGTATGTGTGTGTGAGTGTGTGTGTGTGTGTGTGTGTGAGTGTGTGTGTGTGTGTGTGTATGTGTGTGTGAGTGAGTGTGTGTGTGTGTGTGTATGTGTGTGTGAGTGAGTGTGTGTGTGTGTGTGTATGTGTGTGTGAGTGAGTGTGTGTGTGTGTGTGTATGTGTGTGTGAGTGAGTGTGTGTGTGTGTGAGAGTGTGTGTGTGTGTGTGTTTTAAACAATCACCAAGTGGAAAGATAGGTTCCCTAATGGAAGTCACAATTAACCAGAATGAAGAAACCATTAAAGGCAAGATGCCATGAGGTGGAAAAACACCATTGACTGACTGACTAAATCCATAGAGAAGTTTAGCAGACTAATCCAAAAAGGGGTAAGCAGGAGAAGGGGTTTATACAATTGACTGGCAGGCTAACCCTAAAAGGGGTTTAGTACCCTAAGAAGAGAGTTAGCTATAACCAGGAGAAAGACACCATAAAGTACCTTATGGCAGGCTAGTCCTAAAAAGGAGTGAGTGGATCTTTTATAGAGGAAATATAACCTCAAAGAGTTGACATCAGAACTTGGCTTTCTGATTGGATGAGTAAAGATGGAGTTTCTAGAGACCCCCAGGTGGAGTGGGACTGTATTAGAAAATCCACTGGAACAAATGACCTACTCAAAAACAAAAGGCTCACTTAAGACTGAGAGGATCCCATCTGTTTGCCTCAGAAAGTATTATAATCCAAATATTGCTTCAGGTTTTCTCTAGTAATGACCACTAGGCTACCCAGGACCTCATCAGAGTGATCTTAACAAAGTCCAGTCTGATCAAGCCATTTTCCTACTCAGTAAACTCTAGAGGCTCTTTCTTACCTCCAAGGTCAAATATCAAATGTTTCTAATGGCCACTTAAAGCCCTTCACAACCTCCCTCTTCCTACCCTCCAACCTCTTACACCTGGCTCTTCATGGCTCCATCTTGGCCTTCTTGCTATTGTCCCTCACACTTTAGACCCTCTCCCATTTTGGTGCCTCCTCACTGGCTCCTAACTCCTGGAACGCTCTCTCCCTCCTCACTCTGCTCCTGATTTCACTGACTTTCTTCATGACTGAGTTCAAATCCAGTCCCTTTAACTTCCTTTTGAGACATCCATTCATCTACTTTGTCTGGATCTTATATGTTTATAATTTTTTGCTGTTGTTATTGTTTTGGTTTTTTTTTTTTTGCATATTCTCTTCCCAATTAGAATGGGAATTCGTTGAAAACAGGGACCATCAGTTTGGGGTCTTTTCTTCAGCATTTAACACCTATCATGGCACATAGTTAGTGCTTAATAAATGCTTTCTGATTGTCTGAGGGGATTGGATTGTCTGTCCTCTGAGGGCCTATCACAATTGGCCAGGGTGAAAGCAGTTTACTTAATAAAGTTCCTGTAAAATGGGTACCTCTATCACTATGTATTTCTTTAGGAACCGCCCCCCCCCCCCAAATAATGGAATGATTTTCTTCTGAGGAACTTTAGAGCAAGGAGGGTAAACCTGTCTCTAAGATACCTCAGGGGTTCTAGCTGCTAAACCATTAAGTCGGAAGTGTCTGCAGAGGGGAATAAAGGAGCTCATTAACATACTGGAAAAAACCAGAGTCCTTACAATCTAATGAGGACGTCCTGCTTTAATATCTGTGAGAAAAGGAAGGTGACTGGTGAATTCCTTTGGAAGGATCAGTCCAGGTGTACTGGCAACCCTTCCAGGTGAAAGCAAATGTGGGTTGGCTTTCAGGGGCAACTGGAATGGAAAAAAAGGCACTACAGAGGTCAACCACCATGAAGTAAGGTCCCAGAGGTTAAGGTTAAGCAGAGAATGGAGGTGTGGGACAACAAGGGCTGTGGGTATTACAATGGCATTAACTGCTCAGGGATCATGCACAAGTCACAGCCCCAGCCTCTGGACTTAGGGCTGGAAAGATGGGCACATTCATGAGGGAATCCTAGGGAATGATGGGGGCCTTAGATGGGTTGGGCGTTGATAAGGACCCAAAATCACTCAATGGCCTCAGTACTGAGTGGTATTCATGCAAGGAAGTTTGGATGAGTCCAGCTGCATAACAGTAAGTGGGGACACTGATAACTGACCCAAGCGCAGTAGCATCTGAAGTCCACAAGCTGCAGGGAACTTGATCAAAAAGGAAGAGTGAGAGGAGGAGGGAAAGGGAAGGGAGAAGAGGAAGAGGAGGAGAAAAAGGTGGAGGAAGAGTGGAAGGAGAAGGGTAATCAAAGGAAGGTGGAGGAGCAGCAGCAACGGCTGGAATTTACATAACACTTTTAAGGTTTTGGAAGCATTTTACAAGTGGAAGAGGAGGAGGAAAAAGAACAGGAGGAAGAAAATAAGAAAAAAGAGGAAGAGGAGAAGAGAAGAAAAGAAAAAAGAGGGGGGAGGGGTGGAGAAGGAGGAGTTTTATTTACATAATACTTAAGGTTTTGGAAGCACTTTACAAGTGGAAGAGGAGGAGGAAAAAGAACAGGAGAAAGAAAATAAGAAAGAGGAAGAGGAGAAGAGAAGAAAAGAAAAAAGAGGGGGGAGGGGTGGAGAAGGAGGAGTTTTATTTACATAATACTTAAGGTTTTGGAAGCACTTTACAAGTGGAAGAGGAGGAGGAAAAAGAACAGGAGAAAGAAAATAAGAAAAAAGAGGAAGAGAAGAGAAGAAAAGAAAAAAGAGGGGGGAGGGGGGAGAAGGAGGAGTTTTATTTACATAATACTTAAGGTTTTGGAAGCACTTTACAAGTGGAAGAGGAGGAGGAAAAAGAACAGGAGAAAGAAAATAAGAAAAAAGAGGAAGAGGAGAAGAGAAGAAAAGAAAAAAGAGGGGGGAGGGGGGAGAAGGAGGAGTTTTATTTACATAATACTTAAGGTTTTGGAAGCACTTTACAAGTGGAAGAGGAGGAGGAAAAAGAAAAAATAAAAAAGGAAGAGGAGAAGAAGACAAAAAAGAGAGGGAGGGGGCGGAGAAGGAGAAGCTGGTATTTATAACACTTTTAAGGTACTGGAAGCACTTTACAGTTATCTCATTTAATCTTCACAATAATCCTGGGAAGTGGGTGCTATTATGTCTATTTTACAGACCTAAGGCATATATAAGGTAAGTGACTTGTCCAGGGTGGAACAGTTGGTAAGTAACTGGGGCAGAATTTGAATTCAAGTCTTCCATACTCCATGCCCAAGGCTCTCCACTTTGACACTTAACCTGCATCCCCAGATACAGAGAAGCTGTTCTTTGTGGCCCTCTGATTCAGGATTTCTTATAGAGGATTGGGCCACTCAAAGCAGAGGAGGTCAAAGGGGAATCAGAGCTCATTATATCAGCCTTAATGGTGAACTTTATTATATTCCTTCTGACTGCCAAAAGGGGACCTCAAATACATGAAAGGAATAATTATTTTAAAGAGATTAAATAGTTCGCTTCTGATTTAAGCCAAGTTAGAAGCATTTTAATCTGGTTTGAACAGTTTTAAAATACTAAAAACAAAATAACAGTGAATTAAAAGCAAATCTTTTTGGATAGGATTACTGGATGGGCAGATCGGAGGAATGCCATCATGTAGAGATAGTGCAGCAGGATGTCCAGCAAAGTCTTTTCTGCCAGCCTTGTGAACACGATGAAGGCCCAGGGCCCAGACAATGAATAATCAGTACCTTTAGAATGGCTGGGTGGACTGACCCAGCCCAAAACTGGTGATTGATGCTGGGGGTGGGGTGGGGGTTTCTACCAGGATGAGGAGGTATCTAGTGGAATGTCCCCCTGTGACTTGGAATTATCAAGGAATTTGAGAAAATCAGAGGTGCTGCAGCATGGTACAAGATCGGGGAGTCCAGGGGCCTGGGTTCTAATACTGGCTCTATCAATATGACTTTTCTGAGCTTTGGTTCCCTTATTTGTAAAATGAAAAAAAGGGGATGGGGAAACAAACCAGTATTTATTAAGTACCTAATATACATCAGGCACTGTGCTAAGTGCTTTGCAAACATCCCTCCATTTGTACAGCAAAACAACTGTTGGACAAGTATACATATATTATATTTAATTTATACTTTAGCATATTTAACATGCATTGGTCAACCTTCCATCTGAGGGAGGAGGTGGGGGGAAGGAGGGGAAAAATTGGAACAAAGGTTTGGCAATTGTCAGTGCTGAAAAATTACCATGCATATATCTGGTAAATAAAAACTATTAAAATAAAATAAAAATATCCCTCCATTTGACCTCCAATTTAGTCACCATGAATTTGTTAAGGACCTACTAATATTTGCTCATATAGTCATATTTCCTTTGCTCTACACTCCTTCCCCCCCCTAAACAGTCTCTTGAGTCCTCATTAATCAGAACTTTTTGATGGAGGTTGGGACCAAGCACAGGATTTGTGCTTCAAGGAGTCCAGTGAATCCGGCTGCTGGTTTTGGTTCTTAATATAACTTCTTTCAAGGTCAAAAAATGACCATTTCATGCTTAGCATCTTATGACCTCAATAGCCCTGAGTAAGGTATTAGGGCCTTCATTTTGTGGCTGAGGAAAAATGGGGCTCAGAGAGCTTAGCTGTCGGGGATGAAATCCCACATTTAATAACCCTCAAAGGAAGAACTTGAACCCAGGGCTTCTGCTGGCAAGTTGCATTCCTGCTCCTTACCATGGAAAGCAGGATGGGGACCGGCCCTTTGAGGTCACTGAGTTCAGAGAATTCCCTGGAGAGGAACCTCCTTCCACTAAGACATATGCAGCACCTTCTCTGGGACTTAAGAGTCTGGGAGAACAAGAGGTGAACTTAGCTAGTGTGGGAAGACTGGATTTTAACCGAGGATTTCGCCCCCTGACCGCCCTCCTTTACTGACTCTCACGGAAAATGAGCCCTGGAAATGAAAAGTATAAAAATATTGTGAGCTGCCCTACAGGGACTAATGAATTGTCATTTATTATAAATAAATAATTTCCTTACTTTCAAGTATCTTTTAATATTCATTTATTCCCCAGTGATTTATTTAGCACTGCATAGGGGCAAGGCTCTGTGCCCAGAAGACTGATGGAAAATGACGCTGTTCTCATCCTCCAGGATGACCTCAAAAAAGGGAGGAGAGGCCTTGTATTACCAAAGCAATGTAGAGCATGATGGTGGTGGAAAGTTCTGGACCAAGTGACCTAGGATAATGATAATAGCGTTTAAATAGTGCCTACTATGTGCCAGCAGGCCCTGCCTAAGCACTTTGGAAATATCTCGTTTCATCCTCCCAGCCCTGAGAGGAAGAGCTGTTCCTTTTAAAGGGAACCTCATTTTACACGGGAGGAAACTGAGGCAGAGTTTAATTAGGTTTATTAGATCAGGCAGAGGCAGGATTTGAACTCAGGCCCAGAGCTCTGTCCTTCTACCACCTATTCTTGCCATCTAGGCCTGGCGGAAGGAGGAGGCCTAGATCTATGTTCCCCAGGCAGGAAAGGGGAAGGAAAGGGCGCTCACCAAAGGTCTCAACAAGAGGGTTTGCCCCCGGGAGCCCTTGAACTCGGCTTCCTAGAAGCATTTCTCTCCTGGGGGCTGGTCCCGGCCCAGCTCCAGAGCTTGGGGCCGGGTGGCCCAGTGGGGATGGCGCTGTCCCTCTGTGGTCTTGTCCGGACCCGCGGCTGACGGGGCGGCCTGCTTCCCGGCCCCTTCCCGGCCCAGCCCCAATCCCCTTCCACAAGAAGCCCCCTCCGTTCCAGCGCCCCCTCTAGTGACCAGCTCCATCTCCTCCCGCCTCTGGTTTACTCCCGGCGGTCTGCGCGTTATCTCCCATCAGCCCGGGAGCTCCCGACGTCGGGGACTGTCTGTGTGCCCATCTCTGGGCAGGGTCCGGCACCTGCGATCCCGAGGTCGGCCACTGGGTGTCAGTGTTGCGCTCCGCATCCCACGGTCTCTCGCTCGGTCTGGAGCAGTTTCTTTCCCAAGCTGATTCGGGGCTCCGCGCGGGGGCTGGGCGCGCGGCCGGCCTGGGACGTCGGCCGCCCAGCCGCGCGCCCCGGGCCCATCTGCCCGCAGTTGTGCTGGATGCGCCTTTGGCTTGCTCGCTGCCTCCTTCCAGGGCGTTCTCAGCTCCTCAGGACTGATGGGCACTGTGGATGCGCTCGCCCTGCCCGGCCGGGGTGGACGCCAGTGGCGGTGGGGGCGGGGCGGCCCGGCCGAAGGCGGACAGCTCTCCGCGTTTACCAAAGAAAGTCTGCTCACAGAGGAAGGTGGCTGAGGGGAGGGGAGGGGGGAGAGTAAATCCCGAGCCCCCGTGGGGCAGACGTCCTTCTGGTCAGTCGGCGCTTGGGGATGGAGCCCGGGCCGGGGGCTTGGGGAAGGTTCTGCAGGGAACGAGGCCCTCAGGTTCCTTCCCTGACATGGTGTTTTACCGCCGAGGAGGCCCCTCACTCACAAGCTTTTCATACACAAGGTGCTGGCCCCGTGGGGGCGGGGGTGGGCGCAGGTGGTGGTTCTCCACCAAGACGTCTCGTGAGTATTTTAACACATTTCACATGTATGGGACTGTCTGCCATGGGGGGGAGGGGGGAAACAGAAGGCTTTGCAAAGGTCAATGTTGAAAAACTACCCATGCAGGGGGCAGCTAGGGGGCAGCTAGGGGGCGCAGTGGACAGAGCACCAGCCCTGAAGTCAGGAGGACCGAGTTCAAATCTGGCCTTAGACACTTAACACTTCCGGCTGTGTGACCCTGGGCAAGTCACTCAACCCCAGCCTCAGGGAAAAAAAAACTACCCATGCACATGTTTGGTCAATAAAAAGCTATAATTAAAAAGGACGGCCCATGAGCCGTCATTATTTTTAGAATAAATATAGAACAAAATTCCTCGAGTGTACACACATTACCCAGTTGGATTCATTCGGAATGACCCTAATTTTTGTGGTATTAACCTCTCTACCAACTGTCACTTAATCTCTCTGGGTCTGGGTCCTTATCTGTGAGATCCCGGGTCAGACGAGAGAACCTCTGAGGTCCCGAGCTGGACGAGCCTATTGATTTAACCCAGTGGGGCAACAAGACAATTTCCCGAGAAGAGCGGAATTCTCCCGCGACCTTCAAGGCCTCTGGGCGCGTTCCTAGGAGACGACGTGGGGATTAGGAAATGGCACCTTACAACCAGTTCCAGCAGTCTTTTGAACCGAAGTTCTGAATTGGAATCGGTCCATTTGCAAAGAGTCCCTCCCCCCCCCAGCAATGAAATGATCCTGTTATCAAAGCATTAAGAAGGCTGATGGAAGGTGATGATCAGAACCCCAAACTAAGGCTCCAAAGGGCCAGGGAGGTCCCCTGCGTCCTCAGCAACGTCCCCCCTAAAAATCTTCCTGCCCTTGTCCAGTTCTCCCAAAGTAACGTCATTAATAGAGAGACGAAAGGGACCACGTGACTCATCTCCTCATTTTACAGATGAAGAAACAGAGGTTCAGAGAGATTACCTTCCTCCTCCAAGAACACACAGGTGATAGAAGCGGGATAATTCCCACTTGCTGTTGTAACTAAACACCTTTAATTATACATCACACTCATCCTCTCCCAAATATTTATTAAAATCACACTCATCCTCTCCCAAATATTTATTCAAGCTTGTTGGGAATTTTAAGCCCCGGTCTCTTTTGCTTTGATCATGATGACAATCTTTATCTTGTCCTTTCTTTTCACTAGCATCACGGGGTACTGTATTCAATGTTAGGTGAACTGAATTTAAGGACGCAGAGTGGTACAAAATCATCAGCTTTATTCTCTCGTGCAGAGTAGAAATCCAGTCACAGTACAAAAGACAAGATTCCTGAATAGAGTGGATGGCTTTGGAATCTTCAGTGTCTGTCCCAGCTCTAACCATCCCGCTGTACCTCCTTCAGCCACCTTCATGACTGTTGGTTTTGGTGCCCCCTGGTTAACGGTTTTTGACACTCCCGGACTTCAAGGAGTCAGTTGGGGTTGTCAGTTCTAGGTTTCCAGGCTGCTTCCTTCTCTCTCCCACCCCCTAACCCAGGAGCTCAGGTGTCTGGAGAAAGTCAACAGGTGGGTTTTTGACTCTCAGCCAGACGCGGCTGCTGCCCTTCTAAAGATGATGGACTACTACACTGAGCAATGCAATCATCCAAGCCCTAATGGAAAGTGAGAGAGCTGTGCCTGAAATGGGCACAGAGTCGGCTAATGGGCTCCACTCAAAGGAGAAGCGGAAGACGGGAGATGAGGTCCAGAAATGCATTACTCTGCAGGAAGGAGCCAAGACTTCAGGTGGAACAGCCCTTCGAGGTGGCTCATGGCCACATTTCACTGGAAAGTTGCATCCTGTCATGAAGACTACTGAGGATGAGCTAACGACTTCCTCAGGTTCTTGCCTTCCAATGGCTTTTGATTGAGATTTTGGTAGAGATGTTGGTGATATTTTCTCTGAGTTTTCCCGAATAATGGTTGTAATTGCGCAGCTTTTACTTAGTGGTAGAGCTATCACCTCCTAAGGCATAGGACTTTAAACTACTTAAAACTAAAAAGGGAAAAAAAAAAAGAATAAATAAGTTAGGAGGCAGCTAGGTGGCATAATGGATAGAACACTATGCCACCTAGCTGCCTCCTAACGTTTTTATTCTTAAAAATTAAATTTATTTTTAAAATTCTGAATACAAACAGTAACCCTCCAGCATTTTCATAAACATAGACATACATAAAAGTAAGATTCTATATGAAAGAATGAGTCTTCATTTCATACTACCTAATTTCACGCACACCACACACATTTAGTAAATTCAGTAGTCAGTTTTATTTCCAACTATTTCCTTCTACATATTTCCCTTTCTTATAACCCACCCACTCTTCTTATTTCCCCTCCATTAGTTTCCCTGTTGAACTTGAGGTGTTTCTTCTACTCCAAACTGGATATAAAAGACCTCTGTTGAGGTCTTTCCTCAATTCTCTCTTTCCTGGGCAGTGTCAAATATATCAATCATTTTTCTTCTTTTTAGATTTCTTTGGATTGCAATCATAATTCTCATAATGATAATAATTCTCATCATAATAATAATAGTCCTCATCAAAATAATCCTCATCAAAATAATCCTCATGAGATTGATTCATCTCAAAATGATTCTTGTCAGAATGATTCTTATCCAAATGATCCTGAGATTGATTCTTAGATTGATTCTTCTCAGAATGATTCTCATCCAAATAATCCCCATGAGATTGATTCTTATCAGAACGATTCTCATCCAAATGATCCCCATGAGATTGATTCTTATCAGAATGATTCTCATCCAAATGATCCCCATGAGATTGATTCTTATCAGAACGATTCTCATCCAAATGATCCCCATGAGATTGATTCTTATCAGAACGATTCTCATCCAAATGCTCCCCATGAGATTGATTCTTATCAGAACGATCTTCCTCATTACCAACCTCTGCTTCAGGAGGGCAGTAATCTAAGACAGTGTCATAATGTCCAAAACTGAGCCAGCTTAGCCAAATGCTTTTTCTTTCGGAGTCCTCGGTACCCAAAAAGTGCATGCCTGTGGATACAGTGGGATTCCTCAAACTGCCTCCTAGAGTTAAGTAAATGTTGATGTCCAGGATGTGTCCCAGGGCCAGCATCTCTGGGTAGCCACCCCAAGTGTTCACCTGTGCTGCCTCGAGGAGAAACTCCTTCACATCGCCCTCGATGAGGATCCCGAAGAGTTCAAGGTTCTCAGCAATGTATTTGACGCTCTTTTGTCGAAGCTCCCAGTGGTAGTCCTGGTGCCCGTAGACTGCTTTGCTGATGGCTCGGTAAAGGCAATTCCCATCGGGAATGATGGGGAAGCGGCACTTCTCTCTCTCCCACAAGTACGTGTCCTGGTTCTTTACTTCTGTCATTTTCTGTTCCCAAGAGAGAGTGCTTTTGGGGAGCTGAGAGTCTTTTTTCTGAAGATTTCCATCCATGACTTTTCTTCTCTGCGCCCAACGCCGGAGGCTCGTTTGCTCTCAAAGGTCTCTCAAAAAGAGCTTTTTGAGGCTTGTCCCTCACTGGACAATTAGGGTCTGAGTCCTTGAAGGCAGCCACCAGGCTAGTCTATTAGCTTTTGCGGTGATGGGCAGTTCTGGATTCACTTCTGCTGCTGTTGTTGTCCAGGCTCTGCCTGATTCTACCTTCTGCTTTTGCTCGGAGATGGCCCCAGAACCAGCCGTTCTCTTGCAGCCCTCCCTCGGTTGCTGTAGGTCAGGGCTCCCTGAGCACTTCTCTTCCTTGCTTCTTCTCTGGTCTGCTCTTCCCTGGCTTTTCTCTCCCTTTATATACCTGAAACATACTAAAGGTGTAAACGCTTATTGAGTTTGAGGAGGGGGAGGGAGAGTTCACATGCTACCTGTGAACCCACGGTGTTCACACCTCCACTACCTCTGAGCGACAGTGACTTGTTCTGCTAACTCACTCGTGGTCCTAGAGCCTTGCTCTCTGAGATCAGCGATCACCTCAGATTCCTGGTCAGACTATTCAATACAACGATGAATTCTCTTAGTTAAGGCACCAGTGCCAAAATAGGGTCTGTCTACCCACTCCTTAAACATGTTTATGTTCAGTTGATGACTAGTGGAAGGGTGAAGTAATTCTTGGAGGGGGTGAATAGAAAAGATGGCAGGAGAATCATGGGGAATAATGACTTTAATTCTGGCTGATTGGAAAGCAATTATTTTCTTTTTTTCAAAGCTGATATTGTTTTTCATAATTTTGTTGTATCACTCCTCATTTCTTTTCCTAATTTTTCTTCTACTTCTCTTATATAATTTGAATTCCTCCAGGTGTTCTTTCTGGTCTTGTGACCACTTTCTGTTTTTCTTTGGGATTTTGCCTGGAGGTATTTTGACATTGTTGTCTTTTTTCTGAGTTTGTAAATTGATCTTTTCTGTCACCATAACTTTTTTTTTCTTCTTTCTTCTTTTTTCTTTTCATTTACAAAACCTATGCATGAGTAATTTTTCAATACTGACCCTTGCAAAACCTTCTCTTCCAAATTATCCCTTTCTTTCCCCCACCCCCTTCCCTAGATAGCAGGTAGTCCAATATATGTTAAATATGTTAAATCACCATAACTTTTTATAGTCATAATGAAATACAGGGGCACAGAAACACTAAACTCTCCCACATATATTGGGTTTCAGGACTCTCTCATACATTCTATCAAATATTGGGGAGTAGAGGTTCAACCCCAAAAGTATATTGAGATTTTTGGCTGGTCTCTTGAGGTGTCACAAGAGACAAAGATTTTATTACACCACTAACGGAGGGCTAACTTCCAAAAGGGAATTAATGATTAACAAAGGGAAAGAAGACATTAAGGAGGAAGATGCTAAAAGATGTGGCAATTCCTAATGAATTAGTTATAATGAGAGGAAAGATGCATAAGGTGGGCTAAGTTTCTAAATAATTTGCTGCCATAAGTGGAGAGTTCCTAAAGAATCTGCAAAGAAGTGGGGGTGTAAATAGCTGCTTTTATAGGAGATAAGTAACCTCAGGAATTGACATAATTGGCAGTCAGATTGGAAAGGGTAACTGTGGGGTCATGTGAATGCAAGGAATTAATTGTAAGAGGAATTCAACCTGAGTCAACTCCAGTAAAGGCCCACTTTTTTTTTACTGAAGTTTTTTTTTTTTTTAATTTTTCAAAATATATGCAAGGATAATTTTGTGATGATCAATTATGATAGACATGGCTTTTTTTTTTTTTTTTTTTTTTTAACAATAAAGTGATTCAGGGCATTTCCAATGAACTTGTAAGGGAGAGAGCCATCCAAGTCCAAAGAAAGGACTATGGGGGGGCTGAATGTGGATCACAACATAGTATCATCATCATCATCATCATCTTCTTCTTCTTCTTCTTCTTCTTCTTCTTCTTCTTCTTCTTCTTCTTCTTCTTCTTCTTCTTCTTCTTCTTCTTCTTCTTCTTCTTCTTCTTCTTCTTCTTCTTCTTCTTCTTCTTCTTCTTCTTCTTCTTCTTCTTCTTCTTCTTCTTCTTCTTCTTCTTCTTCTTCTTCTTCTTCTTCTTCTTCTTCTTCTTCTTCTTCTTCTTCTTCTTCTTCTTCTTCTTCTTCCAAGATGGGAGGGGCACTGGTTTCTTGTGCCAGGAGCTACAAGCCCTGGTTATTTACCTGGTGTTGAGAAAGTGGTGTGAAGGCCCACAGGGGACCCTCTGGCTAGTGCTTGGCTGAGGGGGTGGGGTCTGGCAGCTTCCCTGGTGCTGAAGCAGGGTCCTAGTGCTGAGGCTGCTGGCTTGTTTCTGCATTTCTGTGGGGATACACAGAAGCTGGCCACTGAAGCCATGGTACTTCTTAGAGCCAGAGTCTGCCCATTCCCCTGACTGTGCTGGGGGGGCTCCTGATGCCCTCACAGGGCTCAGGATCTGTCATTGGTTTGTTAAGGTGTGACTTGCTGCTGACTTGTTGGGACATTTCCCATCCTGGATTGCATTCCTCTTTTACCCAAGTGAGACAAATCTTTTCTAATGATCTTCCAAGTTTCTTGGGCTTAAAGATTGCTTCACCCCATTTTATTTTGCTTGTTCTGCTATTTCAGGATTTGTTTGGGGTGCTATTTTTTGGTTGTTTGGAGATGAATATGGGAGAGTTACGGAAATTTATTGCTTACTCCACCATTTCAGCTCCTAGAAGTCCTAACATTTTAAATTTAATTTAAATAAATAAGTGGCAGCTCTTCATTTTTGCAGAGACCCAAGGAGGGCAGGTCATTTGGTCAAGGATGCACAATTCTGAAATATAGAACTTTCTCTTATTACTTTCCGAGTATACATAATTACTAGAACAAGGCAACCAGCCTGGCCTACAAGATAAAGCTCTAGATACCTTAATGAGTAGGTGAGAGTGATGTGTAATTAGCATATCAATTGTTCAGAGTCAGGGTATCTGCCTCTAGGATCTCCACCCAACCATTAAGTAAATCCTGAGGAGATGAAAGAGAATACTGAGTCATTCTATTCTCCAGAAGCTTAAAGCATCTGCATTTCTCTTCAGTTCATCTCTAATATTTTTATGTCCTTCCTCCTAATCCGAATTATCCTTGGGCTTTTGTTTTGATCCTAGAAGGAATCTGAAACTGGAGAGTGAGAATGGAAAAAAGGACCGAATGCAAGGATGAGTTTAAGGACTAGAAGTGTTTAGCTTAGAGAAAAGGAAGAAACAGTAAACTTTAACTTCTTTAACTCAAAGGAGTGTCTCAGTGAAGATGTATTAGCCTGCTTCTAATTTGATCCAGAGGGCAGGACCAGAGGCAGTGGATGAAAGTTGTTAAGAGGCCAAGTTGGTCTGGCCATTAAGAGTAACTTCCGAATAATAAAAACTCTCTTGGAGTGAAATGGGCTGCTTCAGCAACTAGGGAATTCACCCCTCCTTGAAGATTTTCAAGTAAAAGTTGGATTTCCACTTGCTGAGAATGCTTTAGAAAGGACTCTGGAGCAGATGTGAATTGGACCAGCATTCATTGTTAATAGTTGTTTACCTTTTGGGTTCTTTCTTTGGGGAGAGAGTGTACTAATTACTATTGAGATTTCCCCTTCTCTTGCTCCCCTCCCCCCTCACAATCCCCCACGACAATAATATCTTCCTCTCCTTTAGATCCTTGAAAACTGGTCCCTCCAGACCTTCACAATTATATGTGTCCAGCATGGGTCTAGGTATGTTTGATCCAATAATAACACTTTTTTTTTTCTTTAGAGAAATTTTACTTCCTGTGTTGGTGCTTCTGGGAATGGGATGTTAAAGTCCAAATAGGATGGTTCCACTGCCCTTGAAGTATAAATGTTTGATGCATTAATTTTTTCAAATCTCTTCTGTTTTATTCTATTTATTATTCAGTTTCTGATTTCATCCTTGAATGTACTTAAAATGACTTGACTTAATGGATATTTCCCCAAACTCTGTTTAGGACTGGTTTTACCCTTCCCTGATGCTTTCTACTTTATGAAAAAATATGGGGTATCTTAGTGCAGTTTGAAACTTTAATCATTGGATTAACTTTAAGTCATACTCAGACTTTTGGAACACCCTGTGCTATTCATGAACATTCACCATTTTTCTTCATAAGATTTTAAAGATGTTTATATTCCAAGCTAGAGATGCTTTTTGGCATCCATCCTTCTCCTAAGTCAGATGTTTCCACTTCCTAGCTTACTTTGGTCTTCTTGTAGCAATTAATTTACATTGTTATAACTTCTGTATGAAATTATTATGGTTAGAATCAACTTAATTTCTCTTGTCCACTTTCCATCTTTGGTTTTCAATAGCTTGTTTAAATAACTCAAAATTATGAAACCAGGTGTCCCCATTTCTCCCAGACTGGAAATATAGCAGCCACCCACAAGCCCAATCCCACTGCTGACTGCTCCATTTCTGACCTGAGCCAGTTTGCCCTTCCACAGTAGTCCCAGAATATCAGGTGGTTTATCATCTTGGTGACAGATTTAATTCAGCATTCATTTTGGCTTTAACCCCATGTAAACTCAGAAATACTAAACTTAAGCCATCTGCTAGTCTCAGTCTTATAATTGCCTCACCAGCTCGGGGATAAAATCCTAATTATTGATCACCATTTTTTTTTCCTCTCTATTCTTCATGAGTATTATCGATTCTGCTTGGGTTTAGAAAATTGCCAAGCATTTTTGCATTTACTCTAAGTTTCTGGTAACAGCAAAAACTCAGTCTTCAGAAACAAACATTTTACTGGTGTCACTGTATAACAGAGATCTGGAATGATAATACCTTTGCAGAGCTAAAGATGAGCATCCCAGAAGAAAAGTGCATAATGGGTGTGGATAGCATCATAGTAACTCTGAGAAAGAACAGAGCTAAAGGTGTCATCAAAGAATGGTATGGCAGACAGAGAACACCGGTATCTTCCTGATACTGCATAAGAACATGAGGAAGACTCCAGAATATTAGATGGAAGCCTTATCAAGAACTTTGGGGAAGGTGAGAGCTGCACCTGGTAGACAGGCTTCATTGGAAGAACTCCCAAATTGATGAGATCACAGATTCATTTGAATGTTTTCTTTTGTTAGTTGTATCTGAAACATTTTTTGAATATCCATCATGTTCAGAGAACCATGCTAGGTACTTTCATTATGAAAATTAGAGAGGTAATATGGCAGCCTGTGAATAATATGCTGGATTGGGACTCGAGAGAGTCTGAATCCTGCTTTTAATACTTACTCGCTGTGTGATTCTAGCAAAGTCATTTACCATCTATGAGCTTCTGGTTCCTTGGTTACTTGATGATTTTGAGAATTAAATGTGAGGACACAATGTTTTCTTTTTTAAAAGATTTAATTTTTCCTCAATTATATGTAAAAACAATTATAAACATCCTTTGAATTTTAAAAAAAGGTTTCTGAATTCTATTCCTCTCTCCCACTCCAACCCTCTTCCTAAGGACTCAGCAATCTGACATGTAAAATACTTCCATATTAGTCTTTTTGTGCAAGAAGACTTGGAAAGAAGGAAGGAAGGAAGGAAGGAAGGAAGGAAGGAAGGAAGGAAGGAAGGAAGGAAGGAAGGAAGGAAGAAGAAAGAAAGAAAGAAAGAAAGAAAGAAAGAAAGAAAGAAAGAAAGAAAGAAAGAAAGAAAGAAAGAAAGAAAGAAAGAAAGAAAGAAAGAAAGAAAGAAAGAAAGAAAGAAAGAAAGAAAGAAAGAAAGAAAGAAAGAAAGAAAGAAAGAAAGAAAGAAGAAGGAAGGAAAGAAGGAAAGAAAGAGAAACAAAGAAAGAAAAAAATAAAAGAAGGAAGGGAGAGAAGGAAGGAGGGAGGGAGGGAAGAGAAAGGAGAGAGGGAAAATATGCTTTTTCTGTATTCAGATAACATTGGTTCTTTCTCTGGAGATAGTTGGCATATTTCATTATGAATCCTTTGGGACTGTCTTAGATCATTGTATTGCTGAGAAAACCTACATTATTCCAGTTCTTTATTGAACAATATTGCTGTTAACTATTTCCAATGTTCTCCTGTTTCTGCTCACTTCACTTTGCTTGAGTTCATGTAAGTTTTTTCAGGTTTTTCTGAAATCATCCTGCTTGTCATTTCTTATAGCACAATAGTCTTCTATTACACTCATATGCCACAACTTGTTCAGTCATTCCCCTATAGATGGGCATCTACTCAATTTCTAATTCTTAGCTACCACAAAAGATCTATTACAAATATTTTGGTACAAACAGATTTTTTACTCTTTCCACTCCTTAAAAAATCTCTTTTGGATCTATATTCTGCACTAGTGTTACTAGAGCAGCATTATAGCTCTTTGGGCATAGTTCCAAATTACTTCTTATGATTAGATCATTTCACAACTCTATCAACAATGCATTAGTGCCCTAGTTTTCTCACATCTTACCTAATATTTATCATTTTCCTAAGGCTAATATTTCCAAAGCACTTTGAAAACCTTAAAAAGATAAAGAAATGTGAGGAGTTTGGTTTTTCAAAAATTTATGTCAATATTATTTGATTATTTCAAATATTTGTCAATATTAATTTTTGTGAGACTTTGTGCCCCCCCTTCTCAGGAAGGAAGGTGAGAACACCAAAGGGAGGTCACACTCTCCATAACTTCTCAGAAGGAAGGTGAGAACACCAAAGGGAGGTCATACCCTCCATAACTTCTCAGAAGGAAGGTGAGAACACCAAAGGGAGGTCACACCCTCCATAATTTCTCAAGAAGGAAGGTGAGAACATCAAAGGAAAATGGGTATGTTGCTGCTGCTCTTACTCCAGTAAGAAAAGCATTTCCAAAAGTTATGTTATTACATTACATGGATGATATATTGGGATATGCACCTGAGAAACAAATGTTAGAAGCATGTCTACAAAAAACCATAGAAACACTAAGGAATTATAAATTTTTTATTAATTTTTATAATTATAACATTTTCTTTGACAGTACATATTCATAGGTAATTTTTTTTACAGCATTATCCCTTGTACTCCCTTCTGGTCCGAATTTTTCCCCTCCTTCCCTCCACCCTCCCCCCTAGATGGCAGGCATTCCCATACATATTAAATATCTTATAGTATATCCTAAGTACAATATATACGTGCAGAACCGAATTTTGTTGTTGTTGTTGTTGTTGCAAAGGAAGAATTGTATTCGGAAGGTAAAAATAATCTGGGAAGAGAAACAAAACAAAACAAAAACAAACAAACAAACAAAAAAAAAAAAAACAATGCTCACAGTTTACACTCATTTCCCAGTGTTCCTTCTCTGGGTATAGCTGATTCTGTCCATCATTGATCAATTGGAATTGGATTAGCTCTTCTCTATGTTGAAGATATCTACTTCCATCAGAATACATCCTCATACAGTATTATTGTTGAAGTGTATAATGATCTCCTAGTTCTGCTCGTTTCACTCAGCATCAGTTGATGTAAGTCTCTCCAAGCCTCTCTGTATTCCTCCTGTTGGTCATTTCTTACAGAACAATAATATTCCATAACATTCATATACCATAATTTACCCAACCATTCTCCAATTGATGGACATCCATTCACTTTCCAGTTTCTAGCCACTACAGAAAGAGCTGCCACAAACATTTTGGCACATTCAGGTCCCTTTCTCTTCTTTAGTATTTAAGGAATTATAAATTGCACATAGCTCCAGAAAAAATTCAAAGACATGCTCCTTCTCAATATTTAGTATAATGTTCTTTGCTTTTCTGAAGGTCTCTGAGGCAGCCTTCATTTCGGGAGATTAATCACCATGAGAATAGCCAGGTGTTAAAGTCCAAATCCTTTGTCTCCTTCATCTGATGCTCAGCTAGCTTTCTTGTGGCCTGCAGAGGGGACTTGGTTTCAGTGGAGAAAATTGCAGGAGGCCAGGCCAGCCACCACAGGGTGTGAGGTGAGATGGATAAAGCTGTCTCTGCCTTCTTTGGCTGAGTTTGTCCCAGCTTATATGCTCTACACTGAGTATAAAGGAATCATTATATCACTAGGAAACTTATTTGTTGTAAGATTAAATCAATCCTACTGAACTTAGAGAACTATCAAGCACCATACTAAACTAGATAACCATCGTCTCATCAATTCCACTGACTTAACATCTTGTAAGAATCCTTGTTTCAGAGTTCTGGCCCATAACAATTTAGGATAGGAAGTATATCCTAAGGTATTCCCAGTACCAAAATTTTCTTTAAGAACAGAGAAGTTGAACACATTAAATGACTTTCAGAAATTGATGATATATCCAATGGATGCATCCAGTGTTAGATTTGATTACCTATTAATTGCAACCTTCATAGGACATTTTAAGAGGAGGCAGTGCTTTAAACTCACCACGCCAACTTACAAAAGAAGCTCAAGAGGCTTTGAGAGAACTTGAACTGGCTTTATCCAATGTGGTTGAAAGAGTCACTCAAAAACCCTTGGAAATATCAGTTTTTGCTACAAAAGAAGCACCCACAGCAGTCCTTCATCAAGGAGACAGAGTGGTTGAGTGGGTGAACCTCTCAGCACAACCAGAACAAAGCTTTTCTCCTTACCCAGTGGTGTGGCTAGAATTTTATTACTTATAGAACCATAATATTCTATTATTTTCATCTACTATAACTTATCCAGCCATTTCCAAACTAGTGGGCACCCAGTCAATTTCTATTTCCTTACCACTACAAAAAGAGCTACATTTTTGCACATGTAGCCTCTTTTCTGATCTCTTTGGGATATAAACCCAGGAGTGACACTATTGGATCAAAGGGTATGCACAGTTTTATAGCCCTTTAAGCATGGTTCCAAATTGTTCTCCAGAATACTTGGATAAAGAAATGTGAGTTATTAACATTATTAATTATCATTATTTTTCTTATATATAGCTTTCATTCTAGAGGAGATTATAGTCCAGTTGCAGAGGTTTCCAATTCTAGACCAGCAGAAAGTTCAGCATCTCTCCTCCCAAAAAAATTTCTTTGGAATATGGTTAATAAAGTGTGTGGACAGAAATAATCTGTAGATGGTATCTAAAGGCAAAGTTATCACTACTGAGCACAATATTACCCCACGACACATGATGTTTTTTCATTTTAAATCCAGTGCCCAAAAAGACATGGTTGCTGCAGATAAAAAAGAAAAAATTTCCTCCCACAACAGACAGAATTGACTTTCAATATCTGCTGTGAGATGAAAATTCCATTTGCCATGGAAATGCCCTTTACAGATTTCTGTCACATCTATGACCTACAAGACTAAAGTTTGCATATTGCAAAAGACTTTTGAGTAGATTTCATATGTCTCAGTAATAGGAACTAAAATTAATTTGACCTTAAACTATTTTGGGGAACTTTATGGTATCACTGAAAGTATGGGATGTGTAGAAACAAGGAATGGCAATTACTCTTTTAAAGTAATGATCAATGGAGTCAGAAGACTTGGTTTCAAAGCCAACCTCCTACTTGCTCCCTCCCACTTGTTGACCTTGAACAAGACCTTTTCTTTTCTAAGTTTCAGTTTCCTTATCTGTAAAATTGGAGGATTGGACTAGATCATATTTAAAGTTCAACTCTAAAAATCTTTTAGTCCAGGTGGATACTGGGCAGTTGGACAGTGAGGCAGTGAATTAAACTCCAATAACTTCAGATTGGACCTGGGCTATTCAACTTGGAGAAGAGTATTCTTTGGATGGTCTCAACTATGAGAAAGACTACTGTGTGGAAGAAGACTCACACTTTTTACTCTTCTTGAGTTCAGAGGATAGAGTCTCCCAGGCGAAATAGGAAGATGTAGGCTGAAGCAGGGACAACTTCCTAAGAATTACTTTTCCTAAAATGGAGGGGAAGTTGGTTCCCTCTCAACTGATAACTTCAAACAGAGGGGATGGTTGCTTGTCAAGCTTGTTAAAAAAAAAAGTGTAATGGGCAGAATTCTGGAGAAATTCTTACAACAAGGTGCTAACTCAGTGGAATGGATAAGACAATGGTTATCTGGTTTAGCATGGTGCTTAATAGTTCTCTAGTAAAGTACATGTACTTAGTACTTAATATAGTTCTACAAGATTCACACCTCTTCTACAAGATTCACACCTGTTATACAAGATTAACACCTATTCTACAAGATTCACATTTATTCTGTGAGATTCACACCTACTCTACAAGATACACACCTATTCTACAAGATTCACACCTGTTCTACAAGATTCACACCTACCATGATGTAATTAAGCTGGGACAAACCCTCCCAATTCTGAAAAAACAATTCTGTGACTCTGCCACACACCTACAATATCATCAGATTGCACCCCATCTTTTCCTTCAGATTCTGTGTGATCCTTGTCACATTCTTCCACAAACCTTAGAAAAATTTGCTCATCATGCTGGGAATCTTTCACTAGGACTTTTCAGGGAGGATCTGGCTTTTATACAGAGAAGATACAAAAACCACTATCTCTATAGCTTGGAACCCCAGGGTCAAGTGATCTTATTGGTGTTGTATCCTAATCACAGTTGTCCTTGACTCATTCCATGTGATTAAGTTCACTATCCAAGATAGATTCTTGGTAGCTTTAGAGCCGGAAGGAACTTTGCAGATTGTCTGGTCGTGGAGGTGATAATGAGATATGTTAATTGACTTGCCCAAGACCCCAGAAATGACAGCAGCATTAGGATTTCAATCCAGATCTCCTAGTTGAAAATCTATGATTCCCTTTAATGCCCTGGGATATCTAGACTTGCTACTGCTGTTCTAACCCTGAGATTTTCCCTAATCAGCCCACCCTCTCTAGGGGCTCTGGCTAAGCTCCCCCAACAGAAATAAGTTCACTGAACATGTTTTTTTTTGTGTGTGCGTGTGTGTGTCTTTATGCCTAGCACATAGTAGATACTTATTAATTGTAGCCTCTTGGGAACAAGAAAGACAGAAATAGTAGGATAAGTAGAGACAGGGGAAAGGAGCTAGGAGAGAGGAGGAATTATGGCAAAGGGAGACTTAAAGTCAAAGACAGGGTGAGAATTGACAATATTAGAAATAGGGAAAGAGGGATTTGGTTGTTCTATTAGATTTACACATCAATTTGGATCCTATATAAATTGTTTCATTTTCTTAATCTGTAAAATGAGGGGGTTGAACTAAGTGACCTCTAGTCTCTAAGTTCATATTTTATCTCCCAGGAGTACCTGCTTTTCTAGTCCTCTGATGACTAGACATTTTCAGTGTCTCCACTTCTCCTTTCCCTCCCCTTCTCCATCCTCCCTCCTCTCTCCACAGTGGTATTCCATTAGCATAATTCATCCCCTCCTGCTGGTGGAAATGTTTTCTTTCTGTGTGTTTTGACAGCTGAGATACAGTCTGACCTTGGATTAAGATCGACTTCCATGAAATTATCATTCTTCACCAGCCTTGAAATTTCTGTTGATCTATGATATAAAACTCAGTGAGAGAAAACAGGTCAGGCAGGAATATCAGATGTCTTTGGGCCACGGATGCATATGCAACATACCCTGGGGGGGCAGTTTGGACAGTTGAAGGTTGGGGCAGGATGAGGGGCTGTAAATGACCAGGAGAAGGACACTTGGATAATGGGATTCTCCAGGTGGCTGCTACAGCACAAATGGGCCAGCAAAGAGCGTCAGGATACAGGGCAAGGAAGCCCTGAGTACCTCAGGGAAAGTAGAAAGCCCTCCTTGACATTCACCATATACCAGTTATAGCTCTCACCCCAGTTCTAGGGTCTGGAAAGTTCATTCTAGGTCTAAATCAGTGATGTTTAAACAATATTTCTTCCTATGTTTTATCTATTTCTTTACTCTTTCCAGAAATTGTTAGAGTAGTACAATCTCTGCTCTCCTTTCTTGACTCCCACTAAGTCTTTGTACTTGTTCCTGGCTGAGCCAGGGGTATTGCTACCCATCTGGGACTAGAACTCAGGTTTTCTCCTTCCTAGTTTAGATGTATCAGAAACAGAATTATAAGGAAATGTGGGGCTTCATACAACAGAGCTCTGAAGAGTGTGACAAAAATTCTCATCTTTAGAATCACTGACAGACTTTTTCTCTCTGTCTCTCTGTCTCTCTGTCTCTCTGTCTCTGTCTCCCTCTCAAAGGGAAAATTTAGGACCATGGAATGCATATTTGAGTGCTTGTAATGGGTTTATGGCTAGTTCTCTCGGTATCCTTGATTGCATTCAGAGACTTTGTCCTCTGGTCTTAATAGAAAAGCCTCTGGTGTGTTAAAACAAGGTATCTATAGAGTTATGCAACTGAACATTTAAACCAACCTTCCTAGGTAAAAAAAGGCCTATATCTTGGCAGCATGGGCTTCTGGGAATTGTAGTTCTAAAATAGTGTGAATTTCATTCCTGATTAGAAGAGGAAGGATCATGAGATGCCAGGGAAAGATGCTGAGCTGGGACAGGTGAATGGGAAATTGGAGGACCGGAGTTCAGATCCGATCTCAGACACTTAACACTTCCTAGCTGTGTGACCCTGGGCAAGTCACTTAACCCCAGCCTCAGGGGAAAAAAAAAGGCAGCTAAAGAAAGGAGCCACTCTCTGGCACACAGGTTCAGAGAATAGACTCTAGGCATTGGAGATTTGACTTTAGCCACCTTGGCCTCTGCATATTTGGAAAGATTCTGAAGAATATAATGAGAATAGACTAGCACTATTGGCTCTCATCCCTCTACAATATCTGTGAAAGGTTGAAGAAAGCTTAGCACTATTTCCTACACTGTTTCCCTATTTCTTAAAATAGTCTTAATTCTTGTTGTTTCACATAAAATTATCACTATTAATAACCTCAAAGTGACTTATGTCTGTTATTAATTTCAAACAGGGGGTATTGCAATGAAGCAATGGAGTGACCAGCAAATGACTGGTAGTATGCAAAACTATTACGGAAATTCAAACTTTGGCCTCAAATGCTAATTTAAAAAAATATTTCTGTAACCAATCCCTGCTCAGATGATGGCTGTACCAAATGAGACAGAATTTGTGGTACTGATTTTATAAGCTCCTTCCTAGTAGAGAAAATTAACTAAGGACTTGGGACAATTTGTCTAAGACTATTGAGTCATAAATGCATAAATTTAGTTGCTGTGACAGATACTCAAAGGTAGAAGGCTCAGAGAGAGATGGTTCTCAGGCAGAGTTCACTCTCCCTTCTCCCACTCCTATTATCCTTCTTTAGACAATTCAAAGGTTCTCTGTGCTAAGGAGGAAGAGCTGAATGGAGATATTTCCTAAAATAGAATCTTGCCTCAGGTCAGCCTCAGGAAGAGTAGGGGAAGAATTTAACCAGTCCAAAAAATTCCAAAATGTGCGGGGGTGGGGGTGGGGGTGGGGGTGGGCCTGAGGAAGAAACAGTGGATGCCTCTTCCTTTTGTTCCCACCTTCTACCAGACCTTGCCAGATAGTGACACCTAGTGGCTACAACTATTTGATGAAAGAATTTCCTTTTGTCCTTCCAGGAAGGCCTTTTGTCAACCAAATAAATCACCACCGTGGATCAGTCCTAGGATCACAATTAGTTTATATCAGCCATAAAAAGGAATTCTAATTCTAATTTTAAAAAATACAAAAACTTGTGTTTTCTCTAATCACATTCATTCCAGCCTTTGTCTCAGTCAAAGTGCCTTTATTGTGGCCCATCCTCACAAGTGCATCCCAAAGCTACATTACAAAGGCACATTCTGATGGCCTTGAGGCAGATTGTGGCTGCACAGACTCCCTTGAGAGACATGAGTTAGGAAAAGCCATGTCTGGCATCTGTTCCCATGCTTGGACTCTCTCTCTACAGCCTTCTCCAGGTCCCTTTTTTGGCAATCATAGAATATGAAAGGTGGAAGAGTCTTTGGAGACTCTTTCCTTTACACAAGCAGGACTCTGCCCCTAAAACGTGCCAGCTAAATTATCATCAAAACTACGAAACATTTCCAGTGAAAATCCACTTTGTTTAGCTAATTCTTAGACAGTTTTTCTCTACCTCAAATTCAACTGACTTCTCTGAAACTTCCATTCATGGCTCCTAGCGCTGTCCTGTGGGACAAAGAAGGTCACATCTATGTCTGCTTCTACTTCATAGAATTGAAAACTACTATCAGTCTTGCTCCCTATTTTCTTGGGCTACACAGCCCGATTCTTTCTTCCAGTTCTTATAGGGTACACTATCCATACCTTGGAGGTCACTCTCCTCAGAGTGCTCTCCTGGATTGTCAATATTCTCCCTAAAACATGGTGTCCACAGCTTAATTGGTCAACCAGCAAGTATACAATCAGTGTCTGTGCTGTGGAAATTAGAAGTCCAAGAACCTTTCTGAGTAACCTCCTGGGTCGCAATATCCAACTTTATTAGTCCTTATCCTATGATACTGATTTCATTCCAGTTTTTGTCAATGTTATCTGTGCAACATCTCTCCTCACTGAGGTTAGGCAGTGCCCTGTTTTCAACCCTATTCTCTCCCTCCCTCCCTCCCTCCCTCCCTCCCTCCTTACCCCCTCCCTCCCTCCCTCCCTCCCTTCCTTCCTTCCTTCCTTCCTTCCTTCCTTCCTTCCTTCCTTCCTTCCTTCCTTCCTTCCTTCCTTCCTTTCCTTCCTTCCTTCCTTCCTTCCTTCCTTCCTTCCTTCCTTCCTTCCTTCCTTCCTTCCTTCCTTCCTTCCCTCCTTCCTTCCCTCCTTCCTTCCCTCCTTCCTTCCCTCCTTCCTTCTTTCCTTCCTTCCTTCCTTCCTTCCTTCCTTCCTTCCTTCCTTCCTTCCTTCCTTCCTTCCTTCCTTCCTTCCTTCCTTCTTTCCTTCTTTCCTTCCTTCCTTCCTTCCTTCCTTCCTTCCTTCCTTCCTTCCTTCCTTCCTTCCTTCCTTCCTTCCTTCCTTCCTTCCTTCCTTCTTTCCTTCCTTCCTTCCTTCCTTCCTTCCTTCCTTCCTTCCTTCCTTCCTTCCTTCCTTCCTTCCTTCCTTCTTTCTTTCCTTCCTTCCTTCCTTCCTTCCTTCCTTCCTTCCTTCCTTCCTTCCTTCCTTCCTTCCTTCCTTCCTTCCTTCCTTCCTTCCTTCCTTCCTTCCTTCCTTCCTTCCTTCCTTCTTTCTTTCCTTCCTTCCTTCCTTCCTTCCTTCCTTCCTTCCTTCCTTCCTTCCTTCCTTCCTTCCTTCCTTCCTTCCTTCCTTCCTTCCTTCCTTCCTTCCTTCCTTCCTTCCTTCCTTCCTTCCTTCCTTCCTTCCTTCCTTCCTTCCTCCCTCCCTCTCTTCCTCCCTCCCTCCCTCCTTCCTTCCTTTCTCCCTCCCTCCCTCCCTCCTCCCTCCCTCTCTCCCTCCCTCCCTTCTCTCTGTCTCTGTTTGTCTGTCTGTCTCCCCCTCCCTCCCCCCCTCCCTCCCTCCTATCTACCTATCTCATTTCTGCATGTCTGTCTATCTGCCTAACTCAGTTGCCTCATTTGTAAGATAGGGGGCTTGGTCTCTAAAGGCGCTTTCCCTTCTAGATCCCTGATGATCCAATGAACCTATTAACAGAGAAGATGAGGTCATCTGGAGGGATTCTCACAGCTCTGTGGCCTTTGAAAATGTACAGTGTTCTATTTATGGCAGAACTTTTCTATCTCCAGCCCCGATCATTACTTTCCATAATGAGAAGGAAACCATGATTACTTCGGGTTGTGCAATTTCTTCCTGCCTACTTTAATTTTTCTAAACATTTTTTTGCTCCTTAGTCATCTCACTGCTTTTCTTCCTGGAAAAGCTGGGAGTTTTCTCCCTCTTGGGCTCCCTAAGTCTCGCCGCCATCGCCATGATAGCTTTAAAGAATGCAGCCACCTTTCAGCGTCTCCTCCAATGCGTCCAATTCGGGCAGATGAACAGGCGGCCGATTCCGATTCTCTTTGTATATTCATTCAAAGGCCTCGTCAGTTGCACATTGCACCTTGGGCTGGGGGAGAGGCGGACGAGGGCTCTATTTATGTGCTTATCTTGACTTTAAATTAATCAGCCGGTTCTTTTCCAGGGCCCTGGGGTTGCTATAGAAACTGGCCCGGCCTCCAGCCGAGATTCCTCTGGGACTTAATTGCATTCTGAGGTTTCATAAACTGTCTATTAACCTCTGCCTGCCGGGCAGCGTGTGCACGAGGGACAATCGGCGGCTGTGAGGTGCAGCGTGGCGCGGGGCGCGGGCACTGCCCTCCCGCCGTCAGTCATGGGCGCTCGCCGGTCGTGTGGGCACTTCAGATGGGGAGCGGGGCGGGGGTAACTTAATTACAAAATGTTAGATTTAATCGAGTGCTCGTGAGCATCTGTCACTCATACAATATTGTCCCCAGCAACAAAACACTCGGCTTCCAAAGAGACGCCTGACAAATACCCAGAAATGGGAAGGAACCTCAACACACCGGGGGCCATGTCAGTGGCAGAGCTGTAGCTTCCCTCAGACAATTCCTTCGGAGGCAGAAGTAGTGGGGCTCAGGCTGCGCAGAGAGCCCGCTCCGCACCCCCATTTCTCAGCCCTTCTGTGACTGGGACATGGGCAGCCGCCTCTGGAGGAGGCTGCAACGCTCCTGGACTGGTACGTTTCCACTCCATGGATTAGCACTGGCAAGACTTTCCACTATTTCTTTACTAGAGGAGTGATGGGGTTAGTCGGTCAATTAGCATTTATTAAGCACCTTCTACATACCAGGCTACTTCATTGTTAATGGAGGGATGGAGTTACTCAGTTAGCATTTATTAAGCACCTTCTACATACCAGGCTACTTCATTACTAATGGAGTTACTCAGTTAGCATTTATTAAGCGCCTTCTACATACCAGGCTACTTCATTACTCATGGAGTTACTCAGTTAGCATTTATTAAGCACCTTCTACATACCAGGCTACTTCATTACTAATGGAGTTACTCAGTTAGCATTTATTAAGCACCTTCTACATACCAGGCTACTTCATTACTAATGGAGTTACTCAGCATTTATTAAGCACCTTCTACATACCAGGCTACTTCATTACTCATGGAGTTACTCAGTTAGCATTTATTAAGCGCCTTCTACATACCAGGCTACTTCATTACTAATGGAGTTACTCAGTTAGCATTTATTAAGCGCCTTCTACATACCAGGCTACTTCATTACTAATGGAGTTACTCAGCATTTATTAAGCACCTTCTACCACCAGGCTAGTTCATTGCTAATGGAGGGATGAGTTAGTCAATTAGTATTTATTTAGCACCTTCTACATACCAAGTATTGTGCTAAGAGCTGGGGATAAAAAAGTGGCATCAGGGAGTTCATAATCTAATGGAAGTGGGTGAAGGCAGACCGGACTCAGAAGAGAACTCTAGCCCCTCTTGTCCATTGCAGCCGTGCTGGGAAGAAAGTTGCCTGGTTCCATGGGTATCAGGAAAATAGGTCTTCGGTGAGTAGATGAGGGAGGGAGTACCGTACATTTGTGGAGAACAGCAAAAAGGGGCAGAAGGAATCACGATTTCCGGCAGTGGAGTGTACCTCCTGAACTTTGGTGCCTGGGAATTAAACTGTTGAAATAAAGCACCCCGGACGTAGCTTGGTTGGCCGTCTGGTTTAACGGCGTCTCCTAAGTCTGCAGGGCTGTTTCTGCTTCCTCACCCAGCCCCGCTTGAAAGGCCCCTGGCGAGCTATCTGCTCTTTCTACTGGGGAGCTGCTCCACCGACTAATGGGCTTTATAAGGATAACTTCATATTATAGTTAATAAAGAGCTGGCGGTATTGAGGCTTTCTCTAGTCAAGCATTTCTAAATAGGTCTTTATTAAAGTGAAGTGCTACTGGGGAAAGAAATGGAGATGACCAGAGCTGAATCAAAAGTCTAAGCACAGGCTGATTTATAGGATTAACTGTGGTAGAGAGAAGAGAAAGAGAGTAGAGAAGAAAAGGGAAGGGAAGAGAGGAGAGGAGACAAGAGGAAGGGGAGGAGGGAAGGGAAAGGAAGAGAAGTCTATGTCTGGAACTTTTCACTGATGGTAGGAGCCTCCAGCCTCCTACGTTAGTTCAGAGGACTAGCTCATGACTGGGGGGCTGGTGGGTGATGAGAAAGGGGCCAGATTCTGAGAGGATTTCTCTTTCCTGAGCCCTAGCTGGCGACCCACAGGTTCTAGGCAATTTATGGATCAGAATCCCTTCCAAACTACAGCTCACAAGCCTTGGATCCCTATGTTGCTTCCAGTGTTTGGGATCAGCGACATTCTAAGTTCTTGGGACCAACACCAGACAATCTGGCTCCTTAAAGTAAAAGTGGATGTCTTGGCACAGAAGGCATCGGGAATAAATAAACCAACATTCTCTGGCTTGGTAGGACACTGGTGCTGGCTCCGTGTTAGAGTCAACAGGCTAGTGAGAAATCGGAGCACAGCTGCCTGGTGCAGGATGCCAGGGTTCCATTAGCCATGGGCATTCTGTCAAGTCGGAGATAAATTGGAGGCAAAATCTCTCTGGGCAAGTTAGTTGGAGAGAGGAAAGAGGAATTGATGCTATAGCCAGCATAGGAAAAAAGCCCAATAGACCAGGGCTCAGCAGCAGGAGACTTCAATTCCAAACCCATGTAAATATGAGGGAGGGGCTGGCTAAGCTTTTTTTTTTTTTTTTTTTTCCCTGAGGCTGGGGTTAAGTGACTTGCCCAGGGTCACACAGCTAGGAAGTGTTAAGTGTCTGAGATCAGATTTGAACTTGGGTCCCCCTGACTTCAGGGCTGGTGCTCTATCTACTTTAGCAACTAGTTGCCCCAGGGTTAGCTATTCTAAGGCACCCACCATATTACCAAGAAAACCAGGTGAAAGTGATTGTCTCACGTCCCTCAGAGTTCCTGTTCTCATTTTATTTCTATGATTCTTTTGGATTTTCTGTAGCTTTAATTATAGGAATTCTAATAATGGACTAGCATTTAGTCTCCTTCCCTCAATATGTGGCTGCAACATTCACAAGATGCAATGTGATATGGGAAAAAATGCTCTGGATCCAGGGTTAGAAAGCCTGGATTCAAATCCTGGCTCTGCCAATTATTGCCTCTGTGACACTGAGTAAATCACTGAAGCTCCCTGGATCTGTTTCCTCATCTTTACTACCAGAAGGGTGTGGTTTAGCTGGCCTCTGAGCTTCCTAACTGCTCATGATCTGTGATCCTCTCTAACAGCCCAGTGGGATTCATCCAGCTTATTCTTGAAGACCTCTAAGGACATCTTGCGAGGTGGCCTGCTCCATCTTGGATCAGGTTTCATTTTCTGTAAGTTTTTCCAGAGATCAGGTGTTATTCTTGGCTCTGCTTCGGGAGCCAAATAGGATGGATTTTGTCTCTTCTCCCTACAATAATCCTTCAGATCCTAGAAATGAGTGTTGTATCCCCTTGAGTATTCTCTTCTCTAGAACAGACATCTTCATGTAATACATATAACTGTGCTGTAAAGGAAGGAAGGAAGGAAGAAGGAAGGAAAATAGGAAGGAAAGAAGGAAAGAAGATAGGAAAAAAGGAAGAAAGAAAGGAAGAAGGAAGGAAGATAGGAAGAAAGGAAGGAAGGAAAGAAGGAAGTAAGAAAGGAAGGAAGGAAGGAAAGAAGGAAGGAAGGAAGGAAAGAAGGAAGTAAGAAAGGAAGGAAGGAAAGAAGGAAGTAAGAAAGGAAGGAAGGAAGGAAAGAAGGAAGGAAGGAAGGAAAGAAGGAAGGAAGGAAGGAAAGAAGGAAGTAAGAAAGGAAGGAAGGAAAGAAGGAAGTAAGAAAGGAAGGAAGGAAGGAAGAAAGGAAGGAAAGAAGGAAGAAAGAAAGGAAGAAGGAAGGAAGATAGGAAGGAAAGAAGGAAAGAAGATAGGAAGAAAGGAAAGAAGGAAAGAAGGAAGGAAGGGAGTGAGGAAGGAGAAAAATTTATTAAGCACTCATGTCCCAGGCAGTATGCTAAACATTTTACAAATATTATATCATCTGATTTTCACAATAACCCTGGGGGCACAGGTACTATCACTATCCCAATCTTACAGCTGAGAAAACTCAGGGCAAATGGAGTTAAATGGCTTGCCCAGGAACACACAGCAAATAATTGTCTGAGTATTTATTTGAAATTGTGTCACCTGTGGAAGATTGCCATGAGAAGGGCTCAGTTTAGGGTTGGAGGTGGAGCTTAAGGAGAGAAAGCAAACTATCTGATAGTTTATTTTCATCATAATTCTTGCTGACTAGATGATGAGTCAATCAGCCAATCAGCCACTAGCATTTATTAAGTAACTACTATGTTCCAGGCACTGTACTAAGCTCCCAGTTGTTTCTACCTTGTGCAGAAGTGATTAAAAATTGTATTTCCTTGGTACAAAGCCCCACGTGCCATGTCTTAGTTGGATCTATGGCCAGCTTTATATGTTGATCTGCTAACAAGCTGTTTAGAGACACTAGTATAAAGAATTGGGAAATGTAGAAGGCTGAAAACAAACAAAAAGCTTTTCTCTCACATCTCAGTCACTGACACATGGAAAAGACAGGGTTCTTGTCCCAACTCTGCCATTGACAAATTAACGATGTCAGGTGAGTCAAATTATGTCTCTGGTCTTCCCAGTGCCTTTTGTACAAAATGAGGAAATGAAAAATGTAATGTTTGGGCTAGCTTTCTGAAGGTCCTTGGGACCAGCCCTGATCTTAGTGCAGAAGACAGGAGAGCCACCAGGAGGATGGGATGTCTCATTTCCAGTCCTCTCAGCCCTTAAATACCTTGGTATGATTTATATATATATATATATATATATATATATATATACACACATATACATATATATATACATACATATATATGTATACACACACACACATATATATATAATTACAGCACACTATGTATGTGTGAATTAGAGAACCATTCCATCATCATGCTAAGTATACATATATATATATACTTAAAACCTTCATCTCATCAGTTCCACTGAGTTAACACCTTGCTGTAAGTATCCTTGTTTTAAGTATGCTTCTCCAGAGTTTTCCAACAAAATTAGAAGGTCCTTTCCAGTTCTAAAAGATCTTGGACTCTAGGGCTAGAAGCATCTTATACAGTGCCAAGTCTACATTTCAGAAATGGAGAGGGGCAACTTTCCCACTATTCCTAAACATTTTGGAATGTGGGCTGCTGTCTATCATATGCATGAAGTCTGCCCTCCTGGCTTCTGGAAATTGGATTGGTGGTTGTGGACTCCCTTCGGAGGATCTTACATTTAGAATTAGAGAACATCTTGTTCAATCATCTCCAAGATGAGCAAATTGAGTCTTAGAGAAGGTAAAGATTTGTTTGAGGTAACTCAGATAAAGGCAGAACCAGGATTAAAATCCATGTCTTCTGATATCAGTTCTACCTTACAATACTTTATTCTATCCCCCACCCTCCACTCAATTCTTTCCCAAAGCTTCAAAGTCCTTTTAAATAAGTTAAAAGTATTATAAAAATGTAAGTTGTCATTGAGCTGGGACAATGGAAGAATGAATACCAGTTACGAAGACTGGACAAGGCTTGATTCTCTATTTTCTGGGATGATATGTCATCACCAATTGGATTTCTGTCTTAATGTTTCCTATATAATTATAATCCTGAAGATTTTGACACTTCTATTTCTAGGGAATTTTTGGAAATGGAGGCTAAGTCACATGAACTATAAAGAAGGCCCAAAGGAAATAAGAATGGATTATCGAGACTCTATTAATATCCACCCATAAATAAGCTATTTGCTTTTTGATTACATAGCCAAAGAATTACTGTGAGAGCTAGGCTTCTAAGACCTTGGAAAATCTCTTACAAGGACAGGCTCCTGAATTTGGGGACATTGCTTTTTAATGAAGCATCTTTGCTTGATTCCAACTAGTCCTGTCTTTTTTCTAGCCTGAAAATCAAATTGTTATTAAACTGCCTATTATCAATTAAAAGATAATTGTTACAGTAGATAGAGCCCTAGCCCTGAAGTCAGGAGGACTTGAGTTCAAATCTGGTCTCAGACACTTAACACTTCCTAGCTGTGTGACCCTAGGCAAGTCACTTAACCCCAATTGCCTCAGCCAAAAAAAAAAAAAAAAAAAAAAAAAAAGATGATTTTAGTCGTTCTCAAATTATATTTTTATCAACTCACTCAGGCAAAAATGCCCTGGAGGAAAATTCATTCTTGTTTCTTGCATTTTGAGACATCTGTTGAAGAGACTCAAAATGGCCTAAAAGATATGAGCTGAGATAACAGAAAGAAAAGTTTTCAAAAGGACTTGCATCAGTGGTCAGCTACCAACAAAACACAAAAGAAATAGTGGAATATCTTCAAAATACTATTTATTTGTTTTAATTAAAGCTTTTTATTTTCCAAATATATACATGAATAATTTTCAACATTCACCCCTACAAAACTCTGTGATCTAATTTTTTCCCTCTCTTCCCTCCACCCCCTCCCCTAGTCAGCAAGCAATCCAACACATACTAAACATGAGAAATTCCTCCTTATATATTTCAACAAATATCATGCTGCACAAGAAAAATGAGATCAAAAAGGAAAAAAAATGAGAAAGAAAACAAAATGCAAGCAAACAACAAAAGAGTGAGAATGCTCTGTTGTGATCCACATTCAGTTCTCATAGTCCTCTCTCTGGGTGTAGATGGCTCTCTTTATTACAAGATCATTGGAACTGGCCTGAATCATCTCCTTATTGAAGAGAGCCATGTCCATCAGAATTGATCATATATAATCTTGCTATTGTCATGGATAATGATCTCCTGGTTCTGCTCATTTCACTTAGTTCAGTAAATGAACCACTTTCAATTCATGTAAGTCTCTCCAGGAATCTCTGAAATCATGCTGCTGATCATTTCTTATAGAACAATAATATTCCATGCATAGACCATAACTTATTCAGCCATTCCCCAACTGATGGGCATCCACTCAATTTCCAGTTTCTTACTACTATTAAAAGGGCTGCCACAAACATTCAAAAACATTTTAAAAAACTAACAGAAGGCCAAGTAGAGATATTAAATAATCCAACCCCAGAAAATAAAATAGAATTAACTATAAAGGAATGACCAAAAATATGGGAGAGGGAAAGGGGAGACTCCTGGTAATCATGGATTCATGAAAGATTCTACCAAACTTTTAAAAAATAATTAA
Source organism: Sminthopsis crassicaudata (assembly GCF_048593235.1). NCBI lineage: Eukaryota > Metazoa > Chordata > Mammalia > Dasyuromorphia > Dasyuridae > Sminthopsis > Sminthopsis crassicaudata. The sequence continues at coordinate 663,957,783 of NC_133618.1, forward strand.
TACCAACTTTACATAAATTATTCTCAAAAACTCTAAAATATGTGGTAGTGAAGACACTGCCATACTTCTTTCATGAGATGAATATAATGTAAAACCTAAATGAGGGAAGGAGAAAGAGAGAAACATGGTAAATCAATAATCTTAATGAATACAATTAAAAATTTTAAAATAGAATCCTGTTGTTTTTTTTTTTCTAAAAAGTCTTTTATTATGGTCAAATTGGATTTATTTCAAGAATGCAAGGATAATTTGGTGTTAGAAAAACAATCAACATGATTGATCATATTAAAAACAAAACCACATGATCATCTCAGTAGATAACAGAAAGTCTTTAACAAAATACAATACTGATTTATGCTAAACATGCTATAATGAATAGGCATAAAGGTATATTTTGTAATATAATTAAAATGGATTTCTCTAAAGCCAAAAAAACATCATATGCAATGGGAATGCATTTAAAGATTTCCTAATTAATTAAAAAAGAAAGCAAAAATACCTCCCTTTCCTACTATGATTTATTTCTAAAATTATTACAAATAAGAGGAAAGCAAAGGGAAAGAAATCAAAAGTGTGTAAAAGAGGAATTCACATCTGGAAAAGTGTCATATTCCAGATTGATTGACAGCTGCCTTCGGGAGATATGGGTAGAATATACAAAGATCCTTTTATTCCCTGATTTAATTGGGAACATCACCGATGGCAATAGAATGCAGATTTGCTTTCACAGTTATAATGGAGGATCCTTTTCATGGAAAGCCCATTCTTTAATAATTCCCATGTGATGGTTTTCATGTTCACATGTTATCATATGATTGATAGTCTTTTGGTTTGGGTTCCATTTAAGATATATCTTGGTCTTTTTGATGCCATAAAGCAACAATGTTGTGAGAGATCAAAGAACAAAAAATTCAGAGCAGACCAAGATCGGTCTGTGAAATTCAAATGCAGGTAACAATTTTAGCACATCAAAATAGAGATTATTTATATTAAGATGGCATCATAAAAAAGCAGATAGTCTTTCTGCTTTCCAAAACAGAAAATCCAACTGGATAATGTTTGTGTTTGTGCTTACTATAGAGAAAATCACAATGTAGCTGAGAATCCCCCCTGGAGCATCCAGGGTCTCTCATATATATTCCAACTCTAAAATTCTGTGACTGAAATAAAGCAAAATACTTTCATTTTTATTTTAACTGAATGGTATAATGCATCTAAAGTATTTTGGAAATCTTAAAACACAATATAAATGTCGATTATTATTAGCCATCATTTTCTTCAGTGAGAATCGTTTAGGTAAATGCTGAGAATGATGACACAGTTATTTCCTACATGACTCAATGTTGGCAACAATTTTCAAAGGAGCAGAAACCTGCGTCACTCTATGATCCTGTTTCAATTGTGAAACCCTGGAGATTAAATTTGTTCTGGGGAAGAGATGAGTTGGGGAGGAATGTCAGCTGTTAACAATATCCCTTCCCTGTCGTGCATTTTTTTTTTTAGTTTTTCCAAAAGCTTTTCTGAATAATCCTGTTTTTTTAGTTTTATTTTTTGCTCACCTTCCTGTTCCTGACAGCTCTGCTCTTCTTAATGTACTGACATTTTTGCCTTTTGCATCTTGCTGCTGACCCCTGATGAGCTTGTAGTCTATTCCAACTGCCAACTTATACTTGTGAAGTTGAAGGCAGTTGGTGGCTGAGTGGCTGGACCATGGAGCTTAGAATCAGGAATATGGGAATGAATCCTGCCTCAGTTACCGGCTGGGTGACCACAGACAGATCCAACCCTCTTTACTCTCAGTTTTCTCCCTTGTTAAAGGGGGCAATGGATCCATTGATCTGTGATGCTCTCTCTGATTCCATGCCTTGTTCAAAGGCATCCAGCCAGTGCACAGATGGGTTGGATTCAGCCTCGGTCTTTTGCCCAAGTTGCCCAGGATTTTCCAAAAAGATCCTTTTAAAATGTGGTTTCCTAATTAGCCATTGGATTTGAACTCAATAAAGAGTCCCTATTTTCAGAAGATGAGAAAATTGAGGAGGAGAGAAATTAAATTTCTGCTTCAGACCATATGGGTAAGGAAGGAAGATCACCAGAATTTGAATTCAGTCCCCCTGGCTCCAAACCCTTCTCTACTGCACTACCACCAAGAATTAAGACACATCTCCTTGTATCTGTTATGAAGCCTTAAAGATGAAAGCTAGAGTGTTGTAGCAAAACACTGTACACCAGCCAGATGTTCCTCAATTGAGAATGGCTAAAAAACTGTGGAATATGAATGCAGTGGAGTGTTTTCCTATCCTGAGAAACCATGAATTTGAGGAATTCAGAAAAACATCAGAAAAACTGACAGGAATTCAGTAGAATCAGGAAAACAAGAATAATGATAATTCTAACTTCAAAAAAGAACTTTCATTAACTGTAATGACTAACACTGGTCTTAAGGAAAAAGAGATAGGGAAGCAAGCCTTTCTCCTTTCTATAGAGAAGTGGGGGGCTGTGGTTGGAGGATGGTACATACCTTTTAGAACGAGTTGCTCTATTGATTTAATTTCCTTAATTTGTTTTCTTTGTTAAAAGGAAAGGCTTAGGGGCAGGTAGGTGGCACAGTGGGTAGAGCACTAGCCTTGAATTCAGGAGGACCCGAGTTCAAATCTGGTCTCAGACACTTCACACTTCCTAGCTGTGTGACCCTGGGCAAATCACTCAACCCCAGTCTCAGGGGGGAAAAAGAAAAGAAAAGAAAAGGCTTTCATTGGGCAATAGATATGTTGCAAAAATTGGTAAATATGATATAAAAACAAAAGGTGTCCAGTTTTAAAATTCAAAGAAAGATAAACTGCTCTGTAAATCAAAATGTGATATAAACCTGCCTTGGATCTCCTTTATTATGACTTTTCTTCAGGTTTCCCATCCATCGGTGAATTCATCATCCAGTTAGCTACATTTCCAAGGTGCAATTCAGTTTAAATCAGTAGGAATTAATTCATTGCTGTTGTTCATTTATTTCCACTGGGTCTAATTTTTTGTGACCCTGTTTAAAATCTTTTCTTTTTTAAGATAACAGTTTGCATCTCCTTCTCCAACTCATTTTACATATGAGGAAACTGAGGCAAAGAGGTTCACTAAGTATTTAAGGCCAGATTTGAATTCAGGGAGAAGAATCTTCCTGACTCCAGCCCTGGCACCGTATGTACCATGGTACCGCCTCGCTACTGCTGGTGTCTAATTTAATTCAAATTCAGGAAGTATTTATTAAACACTTACTGTGTGCCGGGCACTATGCTGGATTCCTAGACTAAAACAAAGTAAATCCTGCCCTCCAGAAGCTCACATTTTAGAGGAAGTAAATAATATCTTTGCAGATAAGTCAATGCAGTGTATTAGATAGTGGAATATCCAATAGAAAGCTGACCCAGAATGCATTAACTAATGAGCTTTGAAGTCTTTTAAGCAGTGGATTTAAGGTGGAAGAGCCTGTCTGGCATGGGGCAAAGCTTGGGCAAAAGTGCGGAGGTGAGAGAGAATGAATCTCACAGGGAACAAGTAGGTCTGTTTGCTTGACACATAGAAGATGCAACTTAAAATGTTTCTATAGGGATGGGTGAGGGGAAATCCCACTGATACAAAACCTGCATCCATCCCTTTTTCCTGGTTGAGGTTGCAGGAAGTCCAAGAAGCATCAACGGGTCCCTTGGGAGTTGGGTTATCCTGTGACTGTGAAGTCTGAGCATCTAGAAGGGGGCCCTTCCCGGGCTACCCCACTGTTCTGATTCATTCTAGCCCCCCAAGAAGATGGGGCTGGAGGGGGAAGATAGTAAGAAGGGGAGCAGAGAGCGGAGCTGTCATAATATTGCCTCTGATGACAAAGCTCTCCTAAAAGCCTGAAATTGATTTGTGCAGCTGGGAGCCCAGACACTAATCACCTTTCTCAGGGAGGCAGCGTCGTTATGGCAACCGCTGCTTTTTGGCAAAATGTAAATAAATGTAATCGAAGTCTCTCGAACTGTCAGTGCATAAATTTTCAGCCTGGCCAGGCTGTTGTAACTTGGGCTGCTTTTGTGTAAACAAAGTTTTTTGTTTTTTATTTCGTTTTTAATTTATTTTTTATGTTAAATGAGCCCTTCTATCAGCAGCATGCTGGGAGGTTTGGTCTTTGTGAAAGCTGGGTGTCCTCTGCATCCGCCTGGAGTACAGAATGTAGCAGCTGGGGGGAGTGTCCCCCAGTCTTATTCGGATCCCAAAGCTGAGCAAACAAACCTGAGCATCTTTGGGATGCGGTCCAAAGTTCCTTCCATGGAACTGTGTGTTGCTACCCAGCTGTGGTCCTTTTAGACCATCAGATCCTTTAGGAGAAGGGAAGGGGATTCTTTATTCTCCTCTGTCTCTCCCTGCCTCCCCTGTCCTCCACTCAGCACTTGGTATAATTCATGGCAGACAGAAACAGAGGGCTAAAAGTTTGAATTTGGGGGCAATTTAAGGGCTGAGTGGATAGAGTGCCAGGTCTTCAATCAGAAGTTTGTGAATTCGAAACTGACCAGACCTGTGACTCTGGGCAATCACTTAATTTCCTTATGAGAAAGAAATGGCAAACATTCCAGTTTTCTTTCCCAAGAAAATGCCAAATGGGACGTGTGATAAATGTTTAGAATAATTTTTTGAAGAGTGACAGAAATGAGGGGACAGCAGTGCCCAGGATCCAGCCAGCCAAGGCTTTGCATCTCAAAATTGATTTGCTTTTGTGGTTTTCGGCGGAAGCTTGGACCTTCTACCCCATGGCACGCCTTGGATTTCCAGATCCCGACTTGCCTGTCATGATCGCCCAAGACTTATTGTTCCGTCACCAAAAGCGCTTAGTCTCACTTCCAGTTGCTTTGAACTGGATGGTACAGTTGGACAGACTCATGGCACTTATGGAAAATCACACACAGCCCCACCCTATCAGTCATCTCGTAAAACCAGGGATTGTTTCGGTCTTTGTACTTGTATCCCCGGCATCTCCTTTAGTGCCTCGCACCTTGTAGGTATTGAATAAATGCTTATTGGTTGGGTGAGTTTGCCCGGGTACTGCCTTGCTCTCTCTGGCTTGGCCGCTGCTCTGATGAGATGGACGCTGTTGGGTATCCAGAGGGTAGGATGTAGGGGACCCGGGGATGGCTGTAAAGAAAGGCAGCTCAACTTCCTGAATGTGGCCTTTCTCCAATAAACAGCCTTATTAATATTGATAATGACAATACTATTTTTATTATTTTTAAATAGTTTTTATTTACCAGATATATGCATGGGTAATTTTACAATATTGACAATTGCCAAACCTTTTGTCCCAATTTTTCCCCTCCTTCCCCCTCTCCCAGATGGCAGGTTGACCAATACATGTTCAATATGTTAGAGTATAAATTAAATAAAATATATGTATAGAATGACAATAATATTGATAGCAACATTTATTGATAATAACATCCTGGCATTTCAGGATTTGTGGAATGCTTTTTCTACCCCACGAAGTAGGGACTGCTGCTATTGTCTGCATTTTACAAATGATGAAACTGAGTCTCAAAGAAATAAATTTGTCTATCTCCATTATTGAAACTTTTTTTTATCCATAAAAGAGATGTACTGTGGCTATCAATGTTGAAATCTGTACTCACCCTCTACTCAAAGTATCATTCTGCTCTAAGCAGGTACCAGCTCCTCAAGCACCAACTTCCATTCCCTGCTATCAAGCAAGATACAGCATCTTGTATTTCGAATCAGAGACAGAGTATGCAAGGGATCCCAGGGATTATAAAATCTCCTTATTTTATATGTAAGCCAAGTGACGTCCATAGAAAGGAAATTACTTATCCAAGATTACTTTCATTTCTGTCCAATAAAGTCAGAAAGAGGAGTTGTTACAAAAAGGGAAATAAGTGATGTTTAATTTCCTTCTAGGTAAAGAACCACAGTCAATCACAATCCCCATAAAGAACTGCCTAGAAAAACAAATGACCTTAATGTGGAAAGCTCCAGGGTCTAGGGGAAAACCATTTTGTTTTCAAGTAATCAAAGATGAACTTCATAGCACATTTTAACAGAAACCAAGTCTGTCACCACATTTCTCTGGTTGATGTTTTCAAATTCATATATTACCCCGTATGTGGAAGATGCTATTAATAATGGATAGAGACATTAGAAATGACTCATTTGAAGTTTTAAAGTTTGATTAATATTCTCTTTTTATGATTGACGCTATCGTCTGATGTCTTACTTTATCAGAAGATAAGAGAACTAAGAAAATGATAAATGGGGTAATCTGTAGTAAAAAAAATTAGTGCATTTTAGATCTTTCTTTAAGTTAAATAGAAAGAAGAAAAATGGAAGACTGTCTCTGTCTCTCTCTGTCTCTGTCTTTGTCTCTGTCTCTGTCTCTCATACATACAGAGCAGAGAAAACATAACCAATCTATAACTCTAGTCTCGATACTCTGCTGTTACAGGAAGAAATAAAATATGCTGTTCCAATTTGGAGACTAGGTCACATACATTATAAATGAGAGTATATTCATTTTTTAAAACAGTAAAATTTATTCCCATAGAAACCCTGGGAACACTGTCTTCTTTCCTCATCATCATAAAGGTGAAGTCTCAACTAAAACCCCAGTTTCTCCAAGAAGCCTTCCCCAAGCCCTCTCCACTCCAATGCCTTCCCTATAGATTAATTATTTTCTATTTATCCTACAGAGATATAGAGATTGCCTTGTGTGCATTTGTTTGCACGTTCTATCCCCCATTAGATTGTAAGCTCCTTGAGGGGAGAGGGCATTTTTTCCTTTTTGTATCCCTAGACCTTTGTCTAGTATAAGTGTTTTGTACTTATCGAGTCCCCAATAAATATGTGCTCATTGACTGATTCCTTGAGATGGCTCTTGATTTGGATTTCTTATATAGAGAAAGCTCTTTAAAATTGGCGTTCAGAGGTCTAGATTTAAAATCCAGCTCTTCTACTCAATATCTGTTGGGCAAATTGCTTAAACTATCTGGATCTCAGTTTTCTCCTGTGTGAAATGAAGAGGAGAGTGAACTGAATGAACCCTGAGATTCCTTCCAACCCTAAGGGCTGAGATGCTATGATTCGCTCCCTGACACTTCAGGCAGTGGAGCCACTTACCTGTGAGGACATGCCGGCCACAGTGATTTTAGGTCATAACGGGCAGGATTGCTCTTCTGAAGAAACCTTATACAATAGAACACTGTCTCTAGCGCTTTGGAGGAGCACTCACACAATTCCAAAAACTGTCTGGCTTGAAGGAGAAATGGTAAGATGGACTGATTTATTAGACTGAGTTGTTGGTTCATGAAAAAAATAATATCGAGTTATCTTCCTCTTCCTTTCTTTATGAGTGTGTATGCACAGTTTGATAGCCCTTTGGGCACAGTTTCAAATTACTCTCCAGAATTGGATCAGTTCACAACTCCACCAACAATATATGAGTGTCCCAGTTTTCCCACATCCCCTCCAACAGTTGTCATTATCTTTTCCTGTCATCTTAGCCAATCTGACAGGTGCGTACAAATACCTGAGTTGTGTTAATTTGCATTTCTCTGATCAATAGTGAATTAGAGTACCTTTTCATAGGATTAAAAACGGTTTCAATTTCTTCATCTAAAAATTGTCTTGAATTCTATCTTTTATCCAGTTAGAATTTGAAATGTTTTCCATCATCTGGATAAATGAATGAATGAATGAATGAAAATAGCATTTATTAAGTACTTACTATGTGCCAGATGCTTTTTTATAGCATTAAATTGGCTGCAAGCTGTTAGGATTTTCCCAATTTTTATTACAGGAGGAGCACAGTAACACTGCAAAAGTAAAAACCCAGCTCAGCAAAGTACTTACATTTACCAAAGTAGAAAGGCAGGCAAGAAAGCCAGAAAGTTGGGGAGTTTGCAAATTAAATGCTTATCTATAGAATACCAACATGATGAGAAGGAATGAGCTTAGCTTATTTTGGTGTATGCTTGAAATGTTGCTCGAAGTAGACACCAAGTAAATGTGTGCTGATTGATTCAATTCCATTTTAGGAAGAGCATTGGACAACCGGAAAACATCCAAAAGAAGATGACTAAAAAGATGGAATGCCTTGAGATGATATCTGTGATAAAGTGACTAAGAAAATGGGACAATCTGACCTGAAGAAAAGAAAGCTGAGCAGGGGAAGTGATTTTATTATTCATCAGTCATTTCAGCTGTGTCTTCATGAACCCATTTGGGGTTTTCTTGGCAAAAATATTGGAGTTGTTTGCTATTTTCTTCTCTAATTAATTTTACAGATAAGGAAATTAAGGCAAACAGGATAAATGACTTGTCTAGAATCACACATTCTGTGTGTAATTTGTCTGAGATCAAATTTGATCTCAGGAAAATAAGTCTTTCAGATTGAAGATCCAGAGCTCTATGCACTAGTGTACACCACTACCTATTCGCCTTGGGAGCATGACTGTTGTCTTCAATCAAAAATGGAAAGGGAACTGGATCTGATTTGCTTTGCTCAAAACTAAGAGCCTGGAGTGAAGTTTCAGAGAGACAAACTGAGTTCTGAGGTTAGGAAAAACTTTCTAAGAATTAGAGGCAGCCCAAAGTGGAATTGAAATCAGAAAATGTTGAGTTCCTCTTTGCTGGATTTCTTGACTCAATGACTTAAATGGTTGATGGTAGATGGTTCGGTGAAGATCCAGTAGGTAGAAAAAAAATTGAAGAAAGTCACAGAGAGAGTCCAGCCATTGGTACAAATGCCAGTGTAAAAGTAGGGTGGAATAGCATGTCCTCCATGCAGTCATCCACCCTGCTTCATTAAGGTAAATGTTAAGATGCTCAGTCATTCAACCACAGGCTTTGGCTTTAATGTGAAGAGTACTTCCGAGCCGTAATGATGCCTTATGGGTATCACATGTGTTATCTGGTCTGAGGAGAGTAGAAGGGAAAGAGCACTTTGTGAATGCGTAGTCTACAATTGTGTTCTCAGACTTAAGAGTTGGATGACCCCACAGCCAGTAAGATCAGTCTCTGTAGCCAAGACACGTATCTATTTGTTCCCAATATCTTGTTGAGAGCAGGAGGGAGAATGACTTAGAATGACAGATCTAAATCTAGGAAGAGCTTTAAGCCAACCATATCCATTTTATAATCGAGAAAACTGTGACTCAAAGTGACTTATCTAGGTCCCACAGCTAGTACCTGGAAGAACTGAGGTTTGAACACAATTCTTCTAATCCTCCAAACCAGTACACATTCCCCTGTATCACTCTGGTGGCTAGATGTATTCTCATCACTCATGAATTTGCATTCTGTCTTGGGGTAGGAGAGCTCGGATCACAGGGAGTTTCCTAAAAACAATAGCTAGCATTTATATGATGCTTTAAGATTTCCCTTTTTCCTAATCTCATTGAATTATCACCATTGCTCTATGGGGTCCATCCTATAGGTATTATGATGCCCAGTTTGCAGATGAAGAAACTGAGGCTCAGAGGAAATGCTCATAGAATGGCAAAGGTAGAATTCAAGCCGTGGTATCAAGCTTGACGCTTTTCCCATCACCCTGTGTCACAGGGTATCCATCCTCAGAAACAACATTGCTGTTTAGCACTCATTCAATTGAATCTAGAGTACATTTGCTTTCACATGAGACACAAGGACAACATTGCAATTCTTTGGTGAACCTATGATCTCCTCCACGTTGGGGCAGATTCTCTGACAGGGATGGGAGGTGGCCCATTGAGCCACACTGTTTCATCCTACGGGAGGATCTACTCAACCAGCTACAGACTCACTTCTCGGACTTTGAAGAGCTTGTGGACACGGATACATCTCTCGGGCTTCCCATTTGTTAGGAAACCAGGATAACACCATTTCACAGTAGACCCCAACTCTCATGGGCCCAAGCTCAGGTAAATCACAAGCTACAAATGACATCCTCGGAAAAATTCCCTCAGACCATTCTTTGAAGGGCTTTGAAAATCAGCACTTGTGATTGTTGCCCAGCTTCCCCTCTTAAGTGTTAGAAAGGGATTGTCCTTTGGAATTTGTTAGAATTATTCATGTGGTTCTTTTCCCTTTTGATCTCACCTCAAAGCAGAGAAGGCTTTAAAGTTATTTGCTGTCAGTGCTACTTACACACTCCTTTATTCTTCCAGTTCACCTGTTTCTGCCTTATCTGTTCTGCTTGGTAAGATGATGTCTCAATGCTAGGGTTTTTTCCTTTTCTCTCCCCACAAGGCAAACACAATCAATCAAATCCAACCAACCAGCATTTATTGAGTTCCAACTATGTGCTAAGCATTGTACCAAATACTATAGTCGTTTTAAAAAAATAAGCAAAATTTTAAATTTTTTATAAAATTAATTTGTACTTAATAACCAGGATCTTTTCAACAGTTTTCTCTAATTTTCATGAGAGCATGGAAAAGACCCTGTGTTCTTGAAGGCTGAGCCAATGAACTATAGGCTTTGGTAGGCACTACAAGACTGTAAAAGCTTTGAATGTTAGTCCAGTGGTGGGCCCTGTGTCTGCTTCTGAGAACCATCGAGTTTTGATAGCCATTTCCACTTTGAACCATTCATCTTCAGCATCTGTCAAATACCCTCTATTAAATATTAAAGAGAACACCCCACACTGAGGACATAACTGGATCAGAGATTTATAGCAGGACGTGACCTGGAGGCAATATAGTCACCTCTTGGTCATCCAGGTAGTCTATAGGGGTAAGATTTGAATCCAGACCTTTTTGACCTCAAGTCTAACCCTCTATCCCCACTAGATCATAGGTTGTTGAAAGAAAATAATCAAAACTATTGACTTTATAGCTTTGTGGGACACAATTGAAAAAGAAGATATAAAGTGTCTTCAGGGAAAAAAATTAATTTCAACATGAATTTAACTAGGGTACTTTCTCTATGGCTCAACTTCTTAAACTTGGTTTGTAATCCAATATGGGGTCTCGTAACTGAATGTGGGGATTACAGAATTATAGCTTATCATTAATAAATGTTTGAGTTGTATACCTTTTTTCATACCTATATATCACTGGTCTCATAAAAATTTCTTGGGGAAAAAGGATCATGAGGGGGGAAAGGTTAAGAAGCCCTGGTTTATAGGAATAAAGAATCAGACCATTATTTTAAGTCACCTCAACAAGGAAATGAATTATTGGTGAAGATGAGGGCAGCACAATGCAAATGAAAGAGACAGAGAGCTCACATTGGAGTCAGGAAGACCAGGGAGTCAAGCCCCACCTTTCTCATCGTGGCTGAATGACCCTGGGCAAGTCCCTTGATCTCTAGGTAAGACTTTAAGATTCTGAGTTATTGAGAAGGTGCTGTTTTCATTGCTAAAGAAGTCCTTAGGTAGGAAATAGCTTTCATTGATAAAATTAAAGGTCCTCTAAACCCAGCAAAAACAACCATAAATTATGTAAGTTTTATTAATGTGAATGATTCTTTGTCAAACATTTTTTAGCAACTAAGCATTAATCATTTGACCAGTATTTATGTAGCATATACTCTACTATGTACCAGGCACTGAAATGGGCACTGGGATTACAAGGACCAAAATGAAACATACCCTACTCCCCAGGAGTTTACACTCTATGGAGGGGAAAAAAGGTAAACATATAAATAAAAAATAAATATTGTATACATATAAATACATATACAAATAAAAATTATGTATACATATAAATAAATACAAATAAATTAATGTATACATATAAACACATATATACATAGATGCAAGTAGAAAAAAACAGAAAAAGAAAGAATAGATACATTCAATGGGGGACAGACGGGCACCTGGGGAGGGATCAAGAAAAGGACTCATGGTGTAGCGGTGCTTGAGCGAAGCTTTGAAAGAAAGTCTGGATTCCAAGAAACCATCCCTGACATATCCTAAACTGAAGCTCCTTTTTTTGGGCACTATACCTCTTCCTCTATAGCTATCGTTTTCCCTTGGAAGCTTGCTGAGGGTAGAAATGGTCTCCCTTTGATTTTGGGAGGATTTTTTTTTTCATTTTGGTTGGTTTTTGCATCCCAGAAAGTGGTACAAAATAGCCCCCTTATTAATATTTGATCATGAATCGTTTTCTCCACTTAAACCACTTTGCAAAGCATTTTTCCAACTCCATGTGTAGAATCTCTAGGTCAATATTTTGCTCCTTTGATTCTGATAAAGATGAAGGAGGTGGTAACTAGAGATACCATTTATTTTTTTATTACATTATTATCTTTTAATTAACAGAAACATATTTTCTTTCCTTCCCACACCTACCTCATCAGGGGGAAAATCCTCATCGCAAATATGTGTAGTCAAGCAAAACAAATTCCCCCATTGTCCATATCCCAAAACATATCGATCATTCTGCCCCCTGAGTCCATCCTCTCTGACAGGGACTGGGCCGTATACTTCCATATTAGCCCAATGCAATCATGGATGGTCATTGTGTTGATCAGAGTTGTTACAGTTTTCAAAATTATTCATTTTTTATTAAAGTTTTTTATTTACAAAATATCTGCATGGGTCATTTTTCAACACTGACCCTTGCAAAAACAAAATTATTCATTTTCTTTGCAGTATCATTGCTACTGTATAAATTGTTTTCCTCCTTGTGCTCACTTTAGTCACCATCAGTTTATATATCTTTCCATTATCTCTTTGAAATCACCTTTTTTCATTTCTTACAACACAAAAATATGAGATTCATGTTCAATGATTCGTTTAGTCATTCTTCATTTGATAGCCATCCCCTTGGGTTATAGTTGTTTTTACAAAAAGAGTCATGATTTTTTTTTGTATATGGGGGAACTTTTCATCTAAGTCTATAGACCCATGTATTTTTTTTAACTTTTTTATGTTCAGTTCCAAATTGCTTTCCAGAATGCTTGAATGCATCCATAGCTCCACCAGCAGTCATCGATGTGCCTGTTTACCAGCAGCTTCTCCAATGGGAACCATTTGCTTTTTTGTTATCTTTTCAAGAATCGTTTTAAGAATTGCTTCTTTGTGAAATAGTTTGATATCTGGTACCAATGGGTCTCCTTGGTTCCTCCTCATTCTTTGCCTTGAGATTCTTGACCATTTCCCCATCTCCTTCTTTTTCATCTTGTCTGATCTCCTAATATCTGGACCTTGATTAACTTTTTCATAATTCCTTGTTTCACTCAGCTTAATGCAAACTTCTCTGAACTCTGGTCCTTGGTTTTCTCAAGCACACATGATTAAGATAGTGTTAAGATCCATTGGTTTAGAACGTGCTAAACAGACATTTCAGTCAAAACCCATCATTTCATTGGTAAAGAATAGAGACTCAGATCCACATCCAGAGAGAGGACTATGGGGACCAAATGTGGGTCACAACATAGTATTTTTATCTTTTTGTTATTCCCTTGCTTGTTTTTTTTATTTTTCATTTTTTCCCTTTTGATCTGATTGTTTTTGGTGCATGATAAATGTAGAAATATATATGTATATATACATATATATATTTATTGATTTATTTATTTGTTTATTTGTTTTGTTGAGGCCATTGGGGTTAAGTGACTTGCCCAAGATCACACAGCTAAGAGGTGTTAAGTGTCTGAGGTCAGATTTGAACTCAGATCCTCCTGATTTCAGGGCTGGTGCTAACCACTATGCCACCTAACTGCCCCTTGCAGAAATATATTTAGAAGAATCACACCTATTTAACCTAAAAGAATGTAAGCATCTCGAGTGCAAGGAATTTCCTATTTTTCTATTTGAACATGCAAAATTTCACACAATGCTTTGCATATAATATATTCTTCAATAAATGATTCATTTATTAAAAAAAAAAGAATTAAGGCTCAGAGAGATGACTTGGTCAGGATCCCTCAGTCACTAATGCATCCAGAATAAGAAACTCTACCTTGCAATTCCTATTCTAGTGCTTCATATGTTTAGTGTTAAGATCACAGCTTGGTTGAAGAAGGCAATCTTTATATCTTTGAATATTTAAAAAATCTTCCTATCTGAGATAATAACATCAATAATAACTGATGGCTTTGGAGCACCTTAAAATTGTCAAAGCGTGTTATCTAAATATTTCCAACTTTGGCTCTCACTGCAATCTTCTCAGTTAAGTGCTACAGTATAATTATCTCCATTTTACAGTCACCCAACCAGTGAGTTTCAGAAGCAGGATTTGAACTTAGGTCTCCCAGAATTCTGTGCAGTAGAGTATCTTTTAAAAAAAAAAGTCTTGTCTTTTAAAGTGACTTAGGACTGCCTGGAAGGAAATTTTGGAAACCCAGCTCAGGCTACGATGCTAATAGAATGCGTTCCCTTTAAGTTAGGTACATATTTAGCCAAAGGACTTCTTGGTGGGTAAAAGTGAAGATGAGTCATCCAGGGAGGTCATGGCTTCTTCCAGAGCAAGGCACACCACTAGTGGCAGCAAACATTTGTCATTTAACTACCAAAGGCAATGCTCTTTAAAAGGGCACCGAGCTGTTTCCTCACAGTTCCTGGTATTGATTTTTGCCTTATTACAGAAAGGAATAGATTTTACACTGGTCATTTCCATGCACTCAATGTTTACTTAAGGTAGAGTCTGGTTTGGAGAAAATTTTCCATAAAGTGCTTACATAAAGATCTCTGAGAACAGCTCAGGGCTTTAAAGATAATTTCACATAAAAACACCCTAACCAACAATAATAAAAAAGCCAAAATATAAATCTCTCCCACTCTCAATTTCTCTCCTTCCTTTTCTTCCTCTTTTCTTTCACCTCCCTCTATCTCTGTGTCCTCTCTATTTCTCTATCTCCATCTCCTCTCTCTCTATCTCCTCTTTCCTCTGTGTCTGTCTCTCTCTTACTCCCTCTCCTTCTCTCTACTTCTCTCTGTCTGTCTATCTAACTATCCATCTATCTATCTATCTATCTATCTATCTATCTGTCTGTCTGTCTGTCTGTCTGTCTGTCTGTCTATCTATCTATCTATCTATCTGTCTGTCTGTCTGTCTGTCTGTCTATCTATCTATCTGTCTGTCTATATAATAAGTGCTTGTTAAATGTAAACAAATAAAATTTAGCTACAAAAAGGAAAAAATCCCAATTAAAGTGAGCTCTCTGAAGGAAGGAACTTTGTTCTCTTGGCGCCTTGCACAGCATCTGGTCCTTCATAAGCCCTCTTTGATTATTGATCATATAAAAAGCTCTGGGGATTGTATAGCAGCTGACTGGAAGGAGCAGGTAATGAAAATTAACCTGGACTTAGCCGTGTTTCTTCAGAAAAATCATTATTTTTCAAGAACTGCACGTGATGAGGTTTGTTTTCATTTCCTTTTTGTTCATATCTTCCCTTCCCATCCTATCTCCCTCCATCCCGAGCCTGCTTCAGACAATTCTAGATATTGGGCTCTTCAGTCCTGATACCTTTGTTGGGTCCATTTTTTTCAAGTCCCAGAATGGCAGAGGTGGAAGGACTCTTTGTTGCTGTCAAATCCATCCCATCAAGATTCATCTCTATACCATCCCCAAGGAAGTGGGCATCCAGTTTTTGCTTGAACATTTCCAGCAAATCACAAAATCTCAGACTGGATGGGTCCTGAAGGCTATGTAGTCTAATCCCTATACCTGAAAAGAATCCCTTCTCTATAAGCCCTTAAAAGTTGCCATTGATTCTTTGCCTGAAGCCCTCCTCCAATCCTTCCTTCGCTAGGCCGCCATGGTGACATCTCTACAGCCTGGGTTTGACCAAGTCACCTCCCCATTCAGTAAACTTCAGTGGCTCCTGATATCTTTAAGATTAAATATAAATCCTCTGTCATTTAAAACATTTCCATTCTTCTCTCTCAAATCAGTCATATTCAAATTCAACAAGTCATTAAAGGACCACTATGGGTAATTCATTGTCATAGGAACTGGAGATATAAAAATGAAAAAAATAAATAAATGATGAGTCTCTGACCTGAAAGAACTTATTTCCTTCAGCAGTGAGGAATCACAGTGGGCCTGGAGTCAGGAAGCCTCCATTCAACTGTTCCTTAAGATACTTTCTAACTGGGTGATCCTGGGTAAATCATGTACTTCTGGTTTCGTAGGTTTCCTCAACTGTAAAATGGGCACAGTAATCATACGTACCTCCCAGTGTTGTGAGGATCAAATGAGATAATTGTGAAGCATTAAGTGCAGGGCCTGGCATATTGTAAACACTATAAAAATGTTAGCTGTTGTTATTATTATTATTGTGCCCATTGATAAATAAGAACAAGTTAATTTGAAGAACAGGTATCAGGGAGTTTTCTAAGCACAGGGGATAAAGTAACTGAGCCTTGAAGGAAGACAAGGAATCTGAAGGGTAGAAAAGTGGAGAGAGGACATTCTAGGGATGGGAATGGCTTGTGCAAATGAGCAGAGGTGGGAAATGGAATATTGACCTCAGAGAACAGCTGGGCTTTCAGTTTGGCCAAAACACAGAGAATTTGAGAAAGGGTTTTGTAAAATAAGACTGGAAAGGGAAGCTGTAGTCACATGTTGGAGGACTTTCAAAGAGAACATATTAAGGAGGGGCAAACTGAGGGTCCATGATACAGTGGAAAGATTATTTTCACAGCTTTGGGCAGAGTGAACTGGAAGAGTGAGAGCCTCAAAGCCGAAAGGCAACAACATGCAAAAAGGCTGAGTGGAAAAAGATGAACCAATAGGAAATTGAGAGGAAGCCCTCAGACACATGGGAGAAGACCAGGAGAGGGAAGAGGATCCAGAGGCCAAGAATGAAGATGGAAAAAAGGCTACAGGATTCAGCAGTCAAGAGGTCATAGGTAACCTTGAAAAAATGCAGTTGAATATCAATGGTTTAAGCAAAGACTGACAAAAATAAGAGAACCTAGGCATATTTTATATTTATATACCCTGTATATCTTATAAAAAATATATACAAACTTATATGTAAATATTTATAACCAACATGTTTGGAACCTGCTGTTAATAACCGATTGAAGATAAAAGAAAGAAGGAATGATCCTGGGGAAAAAAGGAGAGGAGAATAAAAGAGAGGGAATGATCTGGACAAGGAGAAGTGCTTCCCAGTACACCTTTCAAGTAAACAAGAGAAGAGAGGATCTAGTGGGGGGCTTTTGATTTGTGACATGAGGAGATGAGGTAGCTCTTGGCACATGGCTTGAGTTTCCTCAGGAATAATGGAGATGAATTCACTTGCTGGGGATCAGCAGTGCAAAGGGGTTTAAGAAAGGAGGAGATTTATAATCAGAAGCTCCAGGGAATAAGATCAAAACATTAAGCAGGCAAGGGGGCAAAGGATTTCTGTACAGCAATGAGGACCCTCTCGGAATTACATAACATGGATTTGTAGGGGGATCCATTGGTGTTTGGAAGCTCAGAATAGGAGCTGAGAAAGTGGGTGGGGGGACCTCAGATGATTGGATTTTAAGAATCTATCCTTTTGTTGGAGGGGAAAGAAAGGATCAATTTCCCCCCCCCTCAAAAAAAAAACCTAGAAAATGCTTCTTAAGCAGCTGAGAAGAGGCAGGAACCGTGTTTGCCAGCTGAAAGTATTGCCGGATTGGAGAAACTTGTTTTCCTCATTTGGTTTTCAGAAGCAGTGAGGGTCCTAGGTTTGCTGCTGGCTCAGCTATTGCTTAGGGAAAACCCTTGTTCAGCGGTTTGCATGGGATAATCCAGGCTCCCATCAGCTTCGAAGGTGAGACTCTGAGCCGAAGTCACAAGCTTCACTTAAAACGTAAACAAGGCCGACTAGGAATCACTGGGGCTGCTGTTAGAGCCAGTGCTGGATCCCTGGAGAGTTCCCAGCAGTCTGTGCTTAGATGCAACGGGAAGCCCTTCTTGTTCACTAGGTGTTTGCAATCCAAAGGGATGACTGGGAAAGGATGCTGGGGAGGGTGAGCCAGTGGAGACAGCCCTCCAAATAGGATTTTTGGGGCTATGTCTGTGGCAGCTGGGAGGAGCTGTTGCCTTTGTTAGAGTCTAGAGATGCTGTAGCTGAGACTCAAACTGAGACTCTTTGGTCCAAGCCTGAATCTGATTTTGCACATAGCCTATAAATGATAGCTGGTGGCTGCCTCAAAGACTTCTTCCTTTGTCATCCCTTGATCCCAGTTCTCCTACCAGGGGGCAGTGTGGTGCAGTGGATAGAGGATGCTGGACTTGGGCTCCACAAGCCTCAGTCATCATTTCTGAGGGTCTCCATTCCCTCATTTGTAAAATGAGGAATTGGATTAGGTATTTCTTGAAAGTCAGCATAGTGGGCACAATATTGGTGTCAAGAAGACAAGCTCAAATTTCGTTTCTGTTACTTGCTACTTTGTGGCCATAATCAACTAAGTCACGTAGAGTCTCTGGTCCTCACCTTCATAGTCTCATCTGTAAAATGGGGGTAATGAAAAAGATACCTCCTGAGGATGAGGCAAGATTCAGCTGGATTCCCATTCCTTCCTATGCTCTTTTCAACTGCTGAAGGAACCTTTTCTAGTTCTTTTTTAAACTTAATTTCTTCCTATTCAAAAAAAATAGCTTCTACTTTAAAAACACTTTCACCATCATTATTACTGTTGTTGCTTTATTATCTGTGCATATATTCTTTTCTCTCAGTCAAACATAAGCTCCTTGAGGGCAGAGACTGTTTAATTATATTTATAATGATGGTGTCCGAAGCCATGTCTAGTGCTGTGCCTGAAACATAAGTTACTTAATTTTCTTTTAAAAAGATTTTATTTGTATTTTTTAAACATAGAGACTTTTAAATTCTTCTTTTCAATTCCAATTTCTCTCCTTCCATTTACACTTTTCCCACCCAAGAAGAACAAGAAAAATAAACTTATTGCAAATATATTTAATCAAGCAAAATACATTTCCACGTAAGCCATGTTCAAAAAATATCTAGAAAAAAGGAAGAAGAAAAATATGTCTCCATCTTCAGTCTCCCATTTAGAGTCCATCATGGTCCTATTTAGAGGTAAATAACATACTTCATCAAGAATCCTTTGGAATTATCATGGGTCCTTGAGTTAATCATTACTAAATCTTTCAAAATTGATTATCTTTAGAAATTGTTGCTGCTGCATGGATTGTTCTCCTGATTCTGCCCACTCCATTTTGCATCAGCTCCTACAAGTGCTTTTCTGAAACCATGTTCACGTACAGCACAACAGTATTTTATTACATTCATGAGTCATAACTTGTTTGTCCATCCCCCAAAAGTTGGGTATCCCCTCATTTCCTAGCTCTTTGCCACCACAGAAAGAACTACTATAAATATTCTTGGTTCATATGGGTTCTTTTCTTTTTTTCTTTGATCTTCTTGGAGTCTTAGCCCTAGGGCTGGTATTAATGTGTCAAAGATTATACACAATTAAATAGCCTTTTGGGTATAGTTGCTAATTGCTTTCCAGAATGGTTGCTCTAGTTCATAGCTCTAACAATAATGGATTGTTATTATTCAGTGGTTCCAGTTGTATCTGACTCGGTGACCTCATTTTGGGTTTTCTTGGCAGACATACTGGAGTACTGTGCCATTTCCTTCTCCAGTTCATTTTACAGATGAGGAAACTGAGGTAAGGAGACTTGCCATGGATCACACAGCTAATAAGTACCTGAGGTCAGATTAGAACTCAGGTTTTCGTGATTTTGGCACCTAACTGCCAAAATAATGAATCATTTTAACTGTTTTTGTACATCTCCTCCAGCATTTGCCATTTGCCTTTCTTGTTATCTTAGCCAATCTTATGGGTTTTAAGATGGTACTTTGGAGTTGTTTTAATTAGTATTTCTCTAATAATAATAAATAAGTGATTTAAAGCAATTTTAAAATATGGTTCTTGCCAGATTTTATTTCTTCCCCTTGAAAACTGCCCATTCACATCCTCCAACCATTTATCAGTTGCAGAATGACAATTTCTTTTTTTTTTCTTTTTCTGGGGCTGGGGTTGAGTGACTTGCCCAGGGTCACACAGCCAGGAAGTGTTAAGTGTCTGAGACCAGATTTGAACTCGGGTCCTCCTGAATTCAGGACTGGTGTTCTATCCACTGTGCCACTTAGTTGCCCCAGAATGACAATTTCTTATAAATTTAACTCGGGTCCTAATACAGGTTAAAAATGAGAGATTCTTTTTATCAGAGTAACTTGATTCAAGAATTTTCCCTCTGCCTTCCTGCTATTTTTCTAATTTTTAGCTGCCTTGGTTAGTATAAAAACTTCTTAATTTTATATAATTGGAATCATCCATTTGTCTCTCCATGAAACTTCTCTATCTCTTATTTGGTCATAAATTCTTTAACTGACGGTAATTTCTTCCCTGATCCACCAATCCTTAGGATGCCATTTTTATATGTAAATCATGCATCCATTTCGAGTTCATCTTGGTCTATGATGTAATATTTATCCTCGTTCTGTCAGAATATTTACCAATTTTCTCAACAGTTTTTGTCAAATAGTGAGTTCTTGCCCCAGTAGCCAGGAGATCCGGAATGGGAAACATTTATTAAATTAAACTGAAATATCGGATTAACCCCAAAGGAAAATGAGGTACAGAGGAACAAGAAATCTACTAAGATCCCCTTGCTAAAAAACAGGAGCTGGAGGAAAACCCTGCCTCTTCTCCTTGGCTTTATTCCTTGTTGACATCAGCATTCCCATTCTGTCCCAAGTCTGGGAGGGACAAAGCACCTACTATGCGCCAGATCCCGCATTCCCGCCGGATCTGAGACACAGACCGGGCCTGAAAGCTGGGACCAGCGGGGCTGGCATCAGATGCTCGGAGACGTTGTCAGAAACGAAAGTGCCCTTTTCCTAGAAGCCAGCCCTTCATTTCTCGGAGACGTCAATCTGCCCCTTTTATTAATGCCACCCTGCTTCTGCCCACCAGCCACTCTCTGCCTTAATTATCTATGTAATTATCTTCCTGTCTGTCAACAACAGGAAGGGAAACAGCGGCCGTCTTCTGTGCACATTCATCTTTTGATCTGGTGACCTCAGCTGCCACTGAAAAACGCAGAGCAGCCAGCCAAGTTTGGAGAGGGGGGCAGGAACGAGCGCCATGGCCTTGAGGGAGCTCCGGGACTGCGGAAGGAGGGTGGTTCAGCTCCTGGGGCGGAGGACCGGCTGGGCTCCCTTTGCTCTCTCCCAGGGCCTGTACAGTTTAACAAAAATCACCAGATATTCTTTCTACTGCTTATCTCTGCCCCGTGGGACGCTGGGGGAGCACGGAGCCTGACCCAGGAGATGGCGGAGAGAGAACCGACAACAATTTCCCTCAGTAGCTGATCCTGTCTCCCACTAGGAAACACCTCTACCCAATCCATGTTTGGGAATCATCCTCTTCTGGTCATTGATGAGAAACTTTCTTTTACATCAAGTCTAAATTCTCCTTCTACCCATCTGGGCTTTAGTATCAAGTAATTAATCAACAAGCACTCATTAAGGGTTCTATATGTGCCTAAATACTGGGAATCAAAAGAAAGTCATGCTCAGGGAGCAGATGTACTAGGTGCGTACAGGGTATCTAGAAAAGAAGAAGCGCCAGGGCAGACGGCAAAGCCCAGGAATTCTTAGGGTATCTTGGTCGCCAAGATGACAGTACGAAGGACTTGGGCCTGGACTTTAGGAGGCAGATCAGGAAAGATGGCCAGCTCTGGTGGGATAGAATCAGCGATGTTTGTTAAACTACATAGGCCCTCGGAGAAGCAAAGGGAGCAAATTAGGGAGAATGGCAGCCGTGATGAACAGATCAGGGGAAGGGGAAATATTGATGAGAAAAGTGAGCTTGGGAAGATCATGCCTTCCTCGATACACTGATAAAACACATTTAAATAGCCTAAGGTCAAGGATCCTATGGAAGAGAAATAAACCATCATTGGCAGCTCCTGGCGCCATATTTGTACGACTTTAAGCAAATCATTTCATCCCTCTTTGGCTTTTCCTTGTTATAAAATAAAGAGCATTTACTTGCTCTCCTGGGAACGCCTCTGAACACCAGAATGAGTCACCGTGTTCCTCGGGGTAGGAGACTGGAACAATTGAATGAGGGCAGCGATAAGGCAGGGGAGTTGGGAAAGAGGGGGCTGGAGATGAACCCTTCCCACTTAAGAATTTCGCCAACTGGTCGTTGCCTTCAGTGTCTGATAAAAACCCATTTAGGAACAGGCTTTCATCCTTCGAACTCTTCACAGTCAGGTTTCTTCTTATATTTTATTTGTATTTAAGCTTCCAACAAGAAGATTTTCTCGACTGCCAGGTTCTTTTGAAGATGTTTCCTTAACTCAGAGGGAGTTTAATTGTGTCTCTCTCTATTTCTATGCCCTGCATTAATCTGCTTGATTCACTGCAGGGACCTTCTGTTGAGTTTGCTTATAGCTACAGGCAGGGGCCCAAAATGGGCTGGCGGAAGACACTGTTCAGTCTAGTACAGTGACATCCATTAGGACTGGGAAGCTATTCAGCCTCTGGCAAGCTGTGCCTTTTAAGCACTGAGGGTCAGCTTGCTGGGACCAATGTGGAGGGGTGGGGAGAGGAGAAAAACAGGAGATGGGGGATAATGCAGTGACAATGCGGTGACCCGAGGACAAGGTTGGCAGACATCAATCTCGGATCTCAAGGACTCCTAGTCCAAAGTCATCACCTCTGCGCCTGGCTTCCCCGTGCTCAAAAGCTCCAGAGTTCTTTCTCTGGCTGGAATAAAAAAGGGTGATGACATCTGTTAATCAGCAGTACCCAGCATTATGCTAGAAGAATCCAAAAGCAACAGAAACACTTCAAGGTGCGTTGATTGAGAAAGAAAGAAAATCAAGAACGATAACTGACCACGCAAAGCGCAGTGACCAGGTACCGGCGGGCAAGCTACTTAAGCCATGTACACCTCCGACAGTCCTGATTCAGGACTGATACTCTGTCCACTACACCAGTTAGCTGCCTGATGACGGATGACTACCCCGTCTGTTCTTGGGAAGTCCATTCTTAGAATTTGAATGAAAGACTTTATATTTATTGTATTAAATTCGGCCCAATGTTCTAGTCTGTCAAGAGTTTTAGGAATATGGGCTGCTCTTGATTCTGTTTTCTGTTCCTCCTAGTTTACTTAAAGATGACATCTATATTTTAATTCAGGTCATTGGTAATAATATTTATCAGGGTAAGAGTAAGCACAGATGCCAGGGCCAGTCCACTGGAGACCTCCTTCTTCATGGATACAAAGAAAGGGGAACAAGCAAGACGAATGCAAGATCCTCGGTATAAGGACATGAATACGACCTCCTAAAGATCACTGATCTTAGCCCAGGGAAAACTTTGGAGGCTTTTGTTCAATCCTTTGAAATCCATCCTTCCCAAATCTAAGGTACATGTCAGCTTCACCTGCTTTTTCTCTCCCTTTCAGTCATAAGCACAAAAGTAGGGGTCACTTAAGTAATATTAGTATTACTAGTACAATATATTAGTGATATTAGTATTATAAGTACTAGTATAATATTACTATTACTAATTATATACTGTTACATTTATTATATGTGATCTAATGACTAAATTGTATATTATATGGTAATGGTACATTTATGTGTAATTATGTGCCTTACGAAAGAAGAGAGAGGGATTCTGGGTGGTGCAGTGGATAGAGCACCAGCTCTGAAGTCAGAAGGACCCAGGTTCAAATCTGGCCTCAGACACTTAATACTTCCTGGCTGTGTGACCCTGGACAAGTCACTTAATCCCAATTGCTTCAGAAAAAAAAAGAAAAGAAAAGAAAGAAAAAAAAGGAAAAAAACAGAAAGAAGAGAGGACCTCTCTGAGGCAGAAGTGAGGAGGGGACGACCATCAAGCTTGTGATCAGTTTCTCAAACTCTTCATCTACGTCCTCCTTTTTCCCCAGGTGGTCTCTCCTAAATGCTAAAGTCTGTTTCACATCCTTAATGATGTGTTTCCTCCTCATCCTTTCCATGTTTCCTGGATTTCCTCACATGAGAAAATCCCCTTAATGCAAAATCTTGTCTCCATTTCCCTTCACCAAACCCAGAAGATGTGCCTGAGCTATGTTCCAGTTCTGGGTCTCGCTCCACCAAGGACCGGGGCAGTGATATTGGAGACATCAGTATTGCCTCTGGGCCACAGGGATGTCTAACTCACTTTCCCCGTCACCTCCTTCCTACCTTTGTGCACAGACTTCTGCTGCTCCCCACTGGCTCCTTTCTTGGATTTTTCCATCAGTGAATTTCTGAACCTTTCTATTGCTATATTGCTACACTTCTTACATTGTAGTCATTCTCTAGAGTTTCTAGCTTTGTGCCTATGTTTTGTGGAAGTTTTCTCTTCTGATCCTTTTCAGGTGCAAGTTCTTGATTAAATCTGAAAGACTTCAGGTAGACATCCCATCCATCCATGTGTAGAGATGTACAAGTATATGAACATGAATATACACATATGTAAGCACACAGGGTATGTATGTACACACACACCGTCATAGATACATACACGAATATGTATGTATCTATGTATACACGTGACATACTACATATTTGACCAACTCTGATATTTCTACATTGTAAGCCCCAATCTAGAAATCCAGCTCCTATCTTCAGATAGATATCATGGGTTTTTTTTTTAAACAAATTTAATTTTCAAATCTGCCTCTTTCTTCTTAAGCCCTCAGCTGAGGTTCAATCATAATGATAAAAACACTGTGTATTCCTCCTAAAGCCTTCCTTTTTGTTCCCGAGTCTTCATAATCTTTGCCGTTTTCCCTCTCGATTCCTTCTGACAGTCATATTTGTGCCCCTATAAATCCACAAAAGCGATTCTCTCATGGGAGAGGATTGGAGTCTAGAATCCAGATGACAGAAAAATGAGGCAACAAAGACTAGTTAAGTCAGAGAGGGAGTTGGGGTGGAGGCAGGAGGAGGAGGATGAGTCTGGCTTTTGTAGAGTTTGAGGGGAGAATGAAATATCCTGTCACGGGGGTGAGAAACTGCCCAGTGGACAATAGAAAATGGCAATGGGGATTAGAGAGGGAGGTGAAGGCTGGAGAGGGGATGTGTTTTCCTTACAGGCAGGATGGGGTTGTGGTAAACAGTCCAATGGATAGAGGGTCACTAGGATCCGGCTCCCATCCCAGCTCTGCTCCTAACTTGTTACACGGCATTGAATAAATCACTTTCCCTACCTCTGTTTGCTCATCTGTCCAGTGGCAGTCATCTTTGATGGCTTCTGAGATCCCTTTCTGTCTTAGCAATTCTATGACTCTAGGACATTCTTCCCCATCTCTGAGCACCTCCTATGGAAACTCCACCCCAGTTCATTCCCTGTCACAGGGGGGAGAGGCTGGCTCCATTTCTTGCTTTGCCCTCTTCAAATTCCACTCGGCACATCATGGCGGCATGTGTGTTTTGAGAGCAGGGAAAATAGGTCTGAAAACGAGTTTCTTCTCCAAGCCATCTAATCCCTGCTTTTATTGTGAGTGATGGTACAGTAGATTCTGTAAATATCTTTCATTTATTTCAAGTGACAGGTTTTATTCTCCATGAATGACTTCAGGAGTGACTGAATCAGCAAAGAAGAAGAGATAAGAAGAAGGAGAAAGAAGGGGAGGGCAGGGTGGAGGATACTTCTTTGTAAGCCTTCAGAGAGGTGTCCAGGGACAACGACTCGGCTGATTGATCGCTGAGCTTTCTGGCATGGCACGTGGCCCGAGAAGCCCAGAACTCCCATCTCACAAAGGTTTTAGTAGTCAGTACTCTCTATGGCTTATATTCTGTCACTACCCAGATAAGTCTGGGGATGTGTGTAGATAGCTCATTTTAACTTCCTTCTCTTTTTTGGTTCCTCTTTCTTTGAAGGGGTAAAGATAGTACAGTGGAATACAACTTGGGATCCTTACTACTGTCTGGGCTTGAGGAAGTCATTTAGCCTTCCTAAATTTCAGATTTCAGGGGATCCATGAATTTGGATGGGAAAAATTACATTATTTTCATCAATCTTCAGTTTTCTCGGGAATCATATATTTGTATTTTATGCACTTAAAGCTATTCTTCTGATGCAAGATCCATTGGTTTCAACAAGTGCCAGAGTGGTCCATGACACGAAAAAGGTGAAGAAAGTCTTTCCTAGCTCTATGATGCTCCTTCCTCCCAAGGGTCCCTCCTCACTACCTTTTTGGCCCACAAGGTTCTAGAAGATGGAATTATTTATTACAGTGGGCCACTTCAACAACCTATATGAATGGTCCTGCCTTTCTCACCTACTTCTCCCAAATGGGACAGGAAAAAGGAGGAACAGAGGAAAGGCTCAGCCATTGGGAGGCTCTTGTGGTGGGAGCTAAAGCCAAGCAAGATCATGGACTCCCATGAGAGCGGGAGAAGACAATAAAAAGAACAGGAACTTTAGGAGGCTACCATGGTGCCCCACCCAAAATCGATGCACCTTAAATAGTTATAGATTTACCCGATTCTACCCAGATAGTCACTAGAATGTACACTACAGCACGGACTCCCCCAGCTGGATTTGTCTCCGTAATCCTCTCTCCCACTAGGGGCCTAGTGTATTGGGAAATACAATTTCAGTTGCTAGGCCACATTTAGGCCACAAACCCGTACTTATCTGAAGAGCTCCTCTATCTCCTTCTCCTAGCCATTATATTTTAGCAGCTTTCGAGCTGAGACAATTTTTCATGCTAATTTTATGCTTCAGGGGATCTGTCCACAATCTCATCCATACATGTCCACCCTCCACCTGTGTCAGAATCTAATTCCCCAGTAATCAAATATAAGTTCCCAGAGGGCAGTGATGATTTGGGGTTTTATTTCCCAAGTGTCTAGCATATCCGGGTCGTTTTTCAGTCTTGCCTGACACTTGGTGATTTTCTTGGCAGAGATGCTGGATTGTTTGTTATTTTCTTCTGCAGATCACTTTAAAGACAAGGAACTGAAGCAAACAGGGTTAAGTGACTTGCCCGGGGTCACACAGCTGGTTAAGTGTCTGAAGCCAGATTTGAATTCAGGAAGATGAGTTTTCCAGCTTCCAGGTCCGGTGCTATATCCACTGAACCACCTGGCTACCACTCTAGATGTAATAGGGACTAAATTAAAGCTTGTTGGTTTATTGACTTCATTTTGTACCATCTCCCTCTAGAAATTCTTCAGAGTAGGTTTATCTAATGTACTGGAAGGCACCCTCCCTCCCCAGTCATCAGTCTAAAGTTCTTAATAAATTAATATTTTGTGATTTTTATTAACCAGTTAATATTTTGTTTTTCTTTCTAAATTACTTCTCTTCCCACTTAATAGTATTTTATTTTTAATGATATGTAAAGATAGCTTTTAACATTAATTTTTCATAAAATTTTGACTCCCAAATTTTTCTCTCTCCTTCCTTTCCCTTTCCCCTCCCCAAGACAGCCAACAATCTGACATAGATGACACATTGCAATCATGTTAAACATATTTCTACGTTAGTCATATTGTGAAGGAAGAATCAGAACCAAAGGAAAAAAAAACCACAAGAAAGAAAACATAAACTACAGAAAGTAGAAATAGTATGCTTCAATCTGTATTCTTACTCCACAGTTCTTTCTGTAGATATGGAGAGCATTTGCCATCATGATCTCTTGAAATTGTCTTCGATCATTTGCTGAGAAGAGCCAAGTCTATCAAAGTTGATCATGACACAATGTTGCTTTTAATGTGCACAATGTTCCCCTGGTTCTGTTCACTTCACTGAGCATCAGTTCATTTAAGTCTTTCTGGATTTTTCTGAAATCCACCTGCTCAGCATTTCTTTCCCCCAATAGTATTTTATTTTTCCAAATAGATATAAAGATAGTTTTCAACATTCATTTCCCTAAGATTTTGTGTTTCAAATTTTTTTCCTTCTTTCCTTCCCTCCTTCCTCCAATACAATAATCAATCTGATATAGGTTATGCATACTTTGAAAACTATTTCCATATTCGTCATGTTGTGCAAGAAAAATCAGAACAAAACAGAAAACAATCATAAGAATGAAAAAGCAAACCAACAATAACAACAACAAAAAATAAAAATAATATGGTTTAATCCACATTCATTCTCCATAGTTTTCTCTCTGGATGTGGATGCAACTTTCCATCACAAATCTATTGGAATTGCCTTGGATCATCACTTTACTGAAAAGAGCTAAATCTATCAAAGCTGATCGTCACATAGTCTTCTTGTTGCTGTGTACAATGTACTCTTGGTGCTGCTCACTTCACTCAGCATCAGTTCATGTAAGCCTTTCCAGGCTTTTTCTGAAATCAGCCTCTCATCACTTATAGAATAATAATTTTCCATTATCGAGCCATTCCCCAATTGATGAGCATTCCCTCAATTTCCAATTCCTTGCAACCACAAAAAGCTGTTATATTATCTCTGTGTATATGTGTACATTTATATTACATTTGAGTCCTTTCTTCTTTTTTATGATGTCTTTGGAATATAAACCTAGTAGTGGTATTCCTGGATCAAAGGGTATATACACAGTTTTACAGCCCTTTGAGCATAGTTCCAAATTGCTTTCTAGAATGATTGGATTAGTTCACAATTACACCAACATTAATATTTCAATTTTCCCACATCTCCAATATCTATCATTTTTCCTTTTCTGTCCTATTAACCAATTTTGTAGGTGTGAGGTGTAACACAGAGTTCTTTTAAATTGTATTTCTCTGAACAATTTGTGATCTAGAAAAATTTTTTATATTATTACAGATAGCTTTACTTTCTTCATCTGAAAACTGCCTGTTTATATTCTTTGATAATTTATCAACTGGGCAATTACTTGTATTACTATACATTTGACTCAGTTCTATATATTTATGAAATGAGGCCTTTATCTGAAATGCTGACTATAAATATTGTTTCACAGGTTTCTGCTTCCCTGCTAATCTTGGTTACATTGTTTTGTTTGAGCAAAAAAAAATTTTAATTCAATGTAATGAAATTATCCCTTTTGCATTTCATAATATTCTTTATCTCTTATTTAGTCATGAATTCTTTCTTTCTTTATCAATCTTATAGATAAACTATTGCTTGCTCTCCTAATTTGCTTATGGTTTCACTTTATGCCTAAATCATGTAGCCATTTTGACTTTATACTGGTATATGGTGTGAGATATACCTATCTATACCTAGTTCTGCAATAATGTTTTCCAGTTTTCCCAGCAGTTTTGTTAGCGAGTTATCCCAGAAGCTAAAATCTTTGGGTTTGTCAAACAGATTAGTTTAGCATTAATTAGTTTAATTTATAATTTAGTAAATTAATTAGCATTAGATTAGTATAGCCATTTACTACTGTGACTTGTATACATGATCTGTTCCACTGATCCACCACTTTATTTCTTAGCCAGTATCTCATAATTTTAATTATTACTGCTTTATATTAAGGTTTTAGATCTGGAATGGCTAGGCCATATTTGCATTGTTGTCATCAATTTCTTTGATATTCTTGACCTTTTGTTCTCCCAGATGAATTCTGTTATTTTTTTCTAGCTCTGTAATATAATTTTTTGGCAGTTTGATGGGCATGACACTGAATAAGCAAAGTCAGTTTAGGTAGAATTGTCATTATTATTTCATCTCCGCCTACATGTACAATCATTAAACATATTTTCACATTAGTCATGTTATGAAAGAAGAATCAGAACAACTGATATTTTCCAGATTTTTATAAAAAGTGTTTGGCTTTGTGTTCATATGTTCTGTGCTCTCTAGTGATTTTAATAGGAAGGGCTACTGTATTTTGGCAAAAGCCTTTTCTGCCTCTATTGGCTTGATCCATATGTCTTCTGTTTTGTTATTTACATGGGTAATTATGCCGATAGTTTTTCTAATAAGAAGGAAAAAGATAAAAGTCTATATCCAATTGAGTATGTATGTTATTCCCGCTTTGAGCCAAATCCAGTGAGAGTACAGTTTCCATGTAGTTTTAGACAATCTAACCTTATTGAATAACATGTTGTTTTTTAATTTTCTGTTTACCTTTTTGTACTTCTCCTGAGACTTGTATCTGGAGATTGAATTTTCTGTTCAGTTCTGGTCTTTTCATGAGGAAAGTTTGAAAGCCTTCTGTTTCATTGAATGATCATTACCTTTTCCTTGGAAAGGTCATGTTCAATTTTGCTAGGTAGTTGATTATTGAAACTTATAGTTTCTTTTCCTTCTGAAATATCACATTCCAAGCCTTTTGATTGTATAATGCAGAAGCTGCTAAGTCCTTGATATTTTAATTTTTTTTGGCTACTTGCAATATTTTTTTTCCTTGATAGGATAGTTCTGAAATTTGGCAACATTATTCATTGGAATCTTCATTTTGGAATCTCTTTCAGGAGGTGATCAATATTTCATGACTATTTTATCCTCCAATTCTAAGATATCAGGACAGTTTTCCTTGATTTTCTTGAAACATGCTGCCCAGATTCTTCTTCTGATAATGGCTTTCAAGTAGTTCAATAATTCTTAAATTATTTCTCCTGGATCTATTTCTTCGGTCAGTTGTTTTTCCAATAAGGTAGTTTATATTTTCTTCTATTTTTTCATTCTTTTGATTTTGTTTGACTTATTCTTGAAGTCTCATAGAGTTATTAGCTTCCACTTGGCCAATTCTAATTTTTAAGGAATTATTTTCTTCAGTTTGCTTTTGTATCTTCTTTCCTATTTGGCTAATTCTACTCTTTAAGGAATTGTTTTCTTCAGGTAATTTTTGTCCTTCCTTTTTCGAGCTATTGATTCTTTTTCTTAGCTCATTTCTTTTCCTAATTTTTCTTCTACCTCTTATTTGATTTTTTTTTAATTTTGAGTTCATCCAAGAAGGGTTTTGGGGTTTGAGACCAATTTATATTCTCCTTTGAGGCTCTTACATATAGGCATTTTGATGCTGTTGAGCTTTTCTGCATTTGTGTTTTGATCTTCCCATAGCTTTCTATGGTCAGGGCTCTTTTCTGGTTTTTGCTCATTGTTTAGCCTATTTTGTGACTTTTTAAAGTTGAATTATCCTATGGGGCAAAGAAGACACTACCTAGTGCTTCTTCTGCTGGAGACAAAAAGCCTGGTCACTGATTTTCTGGCCTTTTCAGGTATTGTTGTGCTTGTGGTTCTGGACTAGTAGTTTGTTTTCTGGGCTGGGACTGGAGACCTCACTTCTAGCTTGCTGAGCCAGGATGGAGAGGCTTCAATTGCTGATCTGTGTTGTGACTGAGAGTTTCCTGTGACTTACCCAGATACTTCCATGTTGGGCTGCACTCCCCTTTTATTCAACAGAGTCAGATCTTTCCTGAAGACCTTCTAAGTTATCTTAAGCTGGATTATTGTTTCACTCTGCCTTTTTGAGGGTTCTGTAACTGTAGAATCCATGTAGAAGCTTGATTTAAGCTTAAGATTTCTGAGGGAAACTAGGGAGAATTCAGGCAACTTTTTTTGGCTTTTTCCTCTTCTCTGAAGCTATTCTCTTTAAAAAAAAGATTTTGAAGAGTAAGCTACATATTTATGATTTCTTTCTCTCCTACACAACTTCCCCTTTTCCTTATCAGCTACATAGGTCATTGATAATATCCTTTATACCTTTTGTCATTTTCAAATCAACATTGGATTAGGTTTCAGACAGATCTTACCTGCCAGGTCAGTGTGGCACGGGGTATAGAGCTAGAATTAGAATTGAAGTCTAGAAGTATAATAATCAAAGGATAAATAAAAAAGCCAGGATTCAAACATAAGGCTTCTAATTCAAAGAACTGGGACCTACTGCCACCTTTCTTCCTCAGTTATGAGGTTTTATCTTGAGGGCCTAAAGCCAAGCCTTCTCACCCAGTCCCGGAGCTCCAAGCAGCCTGGATTGTGTTTTGGCTGGGAGAAGAAAAATTTTGCCCTGCAGGGGAGTCTGAAAATAACAGTAATATATAGAAAGATAACAGCATGAGATAAAAGCCAGCATTTTTGAAAATTCATGGTTATCCACAAAATGTCTCAATCTCACTTGGAGACTGGCAAAGCTTGATTAAAGATGGAGACCTTGGTAAACAAATTTAATGTCTGTGAAAATGGAGGTTTATTCTGGATTAGGGAATTTCATGATGCACCTTTAATAACTGGTAACAAACATGCTGTAAGGTCCCCAAATGCAGTTAGTAAGTAGCAGAGAGCCTGCCTTTAAATCCTCTTCCTTTTGATTCCAAATCAACTGCACCCTATAAGGATAGATAATGGCAAAACCCAATCTTGCCCCTACACCTGTCTTTCCAGCACTCTTTCTACTGTCTTATAGAATATCTTCAAGTGCTTACTCTCCAAAATGGAAAAAAATAAAAACAGATTCATCCCATTTTTATGGGGTAGGGGTAAGAGGGAAAAGGGGTAAGAGGATGACATATGCATTACAAAATCAAACTCATCCTGTATGTCTCAAGTCTTCCTAAACTCCAACACTTTGTTCATTGCACCATGCAGGAATGATGATGATGGAGATGATGAGTAGAACCCTATGGGTAATTGTCTGACAGCCTTTTTGAGTAACCATGGGACAAAGGATCTGAATACAGTTCCTGAGCAAGAGAGAGGGAAAGAGGAGCAGGGTTATGAGAGATAATTAGTTCTAAAATGGTCATAGGAAAGACTGACCACTGGGTCTCCAGAACCCCTAAATGTAGTGAAGTTTCACCAATCAGGTCAGCCCAGCACGAGAGCTATGGCTCCAAAACCTCCTCTAAGGTCTGTTCTTTGCCCTAGTGGGAAGATGAAGAGGGACATTTAAAGTGGACATTGGAATGGGAGAATTCCTAAGTTACTTTGTACACATTTTGTACCATTTTTCTATGTGTATGTGGTTTCCTTCCAGTAAGATGTAAGCTCCTTGAAGGCAAGAATTCTTTCATTCTTTCTCTATCCCTCCTTCTCCCTCTCTTCCTTTCTTCTTCCTCTTTTCCTCTCTTCTTCTTTCTCTCTCTTATTTGATCCTGTTTCTCTCTCCTTTGTTCTCTCTCTCTCTCTCTCTGTCTCTCTCTCTCTCTCTCTCTCTCTCTCTCTCTCTCTCTCTCTCTCACACACACACACACACACACACACACACACACACACACACACACACACACCTTTAACTCCAACAGGAGCTTAATAAATGCTTGTTGAATAGATTTATCAACTAGAAGGCACCGTAGATAGCCTTTATGCTAAACGATTGACTTTGAGGTGAAGAAACTGAAGCCTACAATGGCAAATGGTTTCACTAAAAGCATGCAACTAATCATGCAATTGAGGCTGGATTTGAATCTAGATCTTCTTTACTTGGAATTCATTACTTTTTCTAAATGGAGCTGGTGCAATGGCAGATAGAAAGATGGGCCTGGAGTCAAGAAGACTTGAGTTCCAATCCAGCCTCAGACACTAGCTGAGCTAGTCACTTAACAGCTGTCTGCCTCAGTTTCCTTAATTATAAAGTAGAGATAATAATAGCATCTATCTCCCACTGTTGTTGTGAATATCAAATGAGATAATATGGCTTAGCAGAGACCTTGACACATAATAGGTACCACATAGTAGGTACTATATAAATACACAGTCGCTCCCTCACTTCCCTTTCCAGGTTATCTGGAGGAAACACAAAACAATGAAATTATTGGGTTTAGATAGAGAGTAAGAATCTTCCTGGGGAGAGTTTTAAGCAGAATTTGGGGGAAAAAGGGAGGGAAGTTGAGGGAGACAAAGCTATCACTGCTCAATTGAGACTATCCTTAGTGCTTTACATAGAGCCAAGGTAACAGTTGTTTCTTTGAGCTAAATAGTAACTGACATTTCAGGAAGCTTTGGGAAAGATTCAGCTTTTTTGGAAAATCATATGGTGTGTCTCAAAAACAGAGCTCTTCTCTGTCTCTCGGATCACTTCCCACAGTTGTTAAAATACCATTCCTCCTCCCATTAGGCAGTCTTCTTTAAAGTTATAATGATAATAATAACAATAATAGTAGCAATAAAAACAACCCAAGCTCATTCATCTTTTCTATTGCTTCCAGGGTATTCAAATTCCTCTTTATCTTTGAGATGCTTGGAGGCAGAGGCTGTAAGAAGTGGCTTTTTGTGCATCTAGGAGATAAGCTATGGAAAGGACTTGGCAAACCTAAGTCACTAGGTCCATGTGAGTGATCATGCTATTATGGGTGAAGGGAATGCTGAAGCTACGTGGAGATGAGTATCAGTTCCTAACCTGTGAAATAAAGGATCATTGGTCTAGAATAAGATTTCTTAAGCTAAGTGCTGTGCAGTTTTTTTTCTTTTAAACATGATTATTTTCCTTTGCAATGCTATATTTTATTTTATTCATCTAACATCACGATTTTGAAAGGGGACCCATGGATTTTCCCAGACTGCCCGGTGGCTCCATGACAAAAAAAGCTAAGAGTCTACAATCTAGAAGAAATCTAAGGTCCCTTCCAACACTTACATGCCTATCACAGTGCCTGGCATACAGTAGTCACTTAACAAATGCTTATTGTCTTGATTTGATATTTGACATTCCAGGAAACGTTTGGGGATGTATCTAAGAAGGCAGTTTAAGTAATGCAGTGAGTAGAGGATTGGACTGGTTATCAGGAAGTTCTGAGTTCAAATTCTACCTCAGATACTTATTAGCTGTGTGACTCTGAGAAAGTCAATTAATCTGTTTGCCTCAGTTTCTTTATCTGCAAAATGGGGGTGATAAGTGTACCTACCTCCCAGGCTTGCTATAAGGAGCAAATAAGATAATAATTATAAAGTGCCCAGCAAAGTGCCTGGCACACAGTAGGTACTTTATTAATATTACCTCTTATTATTAGCCCTGGATTGCTGGAAAGAGGATGGAACTTGACTGTTGTTTGACCTTGGACAAGTGACTTTTCTTCCTCTCCTGTAAAATGGGCTGGATGACTTCCCAAGCCCCCTCTAGATCTGTGATCTTTGGATTTTTTTTAATCAAAGGTATGCTTCTATATAGTACCTATAAGATGGGGGAACTTGCCTAGATGATTCCTCGAGTCCCTTCAGCTCTGTGTCTTAGGACACCAAGATGTGGAATTTGTGAGGCTGCTTCCATATAAATAAGAGGAAGGATTTTGGTCCTTCCCTCCAAATCATCCTAGCTGCCAAAGGAAGGCAATGGGGACCTTCTGGCAAGGCTTGGACCTGAGGCCCTTTGAGGAGATTGGAGGTACTCAGGAGCTGGGAAATTGCATTTCTTCCTAAACCCAGAAGAGAAGCTTTTGAAGAATCTGAAATGGAGAGAAGAGTTTTAGGCAGTAGCAGGTTGTTTTTAATATCTCCCCAGAAAGCCATGAGGGAAGAGTGAGAATAAGAATTGGGGGGGGGGGAGAGAGAGAGAAAAAGAGAGAGAGAGAGAAAGAGAGAGAGAGAGAGAGAGAGAGACAGAGAGAGAGAGAGAGACAGAGAGAGAGAGAGAGAGACAGAGAGAGACAGAGACAGAGACAGAGAGACAGAGAGAAAGAAAGAAGAGGAGGAGAAGGAGGAGGAAGAGGAGGAAGAGAAGAGGGAGGAGGAAAAGGAGAAGAAAGGAAGAAGGAAGGAGGAAGAAGAGGAGGAGGAGGAGGAGAAGAGGGGAAGGGGAAGAGGAAGGGTAGTTATGATGGCAGGAGTAGATGAAAACAGAAGCTTTCTGGGAAATTAACACAGATTAACACTAAGCCTTGTAGTGACATGAATTCTTTCCTTTTCCTGGCTCAAACTTTTTAGAGAACACAGCAGAGAAACCGATTTATGATTCTTTGGAGAAAATACTGGAAAAGTGCTAAATTTATTCCCCGTGTGTTTCTCCCTCCTGTTTTATTGCTATATGCAATGGATGGCATGTTTCATTACTAAGTGTTTCTTTGTGATGCTAAATTTCGCTTGCCAGTTATTTGCATTTTTAAAACATTATAACATTAAAACATGGATTACCAGATAAAGATAAATTTATTTTCATTCTGAGTTTATACAGTCATACAGATTGTGATAAGTATGGAGAGATCTGTAGATAAATGATTACATCACATTCAGCTGGCTAAAAGACTTCCCTTCCATCTTAGCAATCAATAGATTGCCTGGAGGCTCAGAGTATTTTATGAATTTTATTTGTGATGTGAATTTTTTAAGCTTTTAAAAACATTACAGAGTAAAGAAGCCATGTGAAATTGGGACTAAAATGGTCACAAGCTAATGGCCTTACCTCCAAGTCAACAGGTCAATGGACAATAGAGATCTTGTGTTTTTCTCCATTATAATGAGAGAGAAGTGGGAGGAAGGGATGTAGTAGAGACCTCAAGAGAAGATCATGTCCTAAACTGGACCCAATGGGTAGAAGGTCAATTCCTACCATTCCTTCCATGCAATATACTCTAAGGGAAGGAGGTGAGAAATATTATGGGTAGAGGGTCAGTTCCTAGCACTATACACTCCTAAGGAAGGAGGTGAGAAGTATTATGGGTAGAGGGTCAGTTTCTAGCACTATATACTCCTAAGGAAGGAGGTGAGAAGTATTATGGGTAGAGGGTCAATTCCTAGCATTCCCCCCATGCAATACACTCCAAGGGAAGAAGGTGAGAAGTATTATGGGTAGAGGATCAATTCCTAGCACTCCCATATAATACACTCCAAGGGAAGAAGGTAAGAAGTATTACTCCCCCAAACTACTCTCTTCTTTGACCTCTGCTAGACATCATTAATATTCCTAAAACTTGAATCTGACAATGTCTCTCTCATCAGAAGTCTTCAGTGATTTCTGATGACCTTGGAGGATAAAATTCAGCTTCTTAAGAGCTAGTACAGAAAGCCTTCAACAGTTCGGCTCCCCATCAACCTTTGCAGATTTTTTTATTTTTCTGCCTTCCAGAGCCACCTGGCATTTCCTAGGCACAACACGGTACGCCTCTGTATGTTCCCCAGGCTGTCTCCCATGCTCGGGATGTTCTCCCTCCTCATCTCCCTGGGGAAATCCCATAGGCAGGTTGGCACAGTCCAGCTTGAGCTGCATAAATGAGGAAAACAGTAGCATTTTTTTGTCACAGAGTCGCTGTGAGGATCAAGTGATGCAATGTCGGAAAG
This sequence comes from Sminthopsis crassicaudata, assembly GCF_048593235.1. Lineage (NCBI taxonomy): Eukaryota > Metazoa > Chordata > Mammalia > Dasyuromorphia > Dasyuridae > Sminthopsis > Sminthopsis crassicaudata. The sequence goes on from NC_133618.1 coordinate 663,994,858, forward strand.
GCGCTTTAGTCAACTCAAAGCACCAGGTAAATGTTCACTATTAAAAGCAAGTGCAAAATAGCCACAAGACCAGGGAAGGGGGGAGGTAGGTGGGAATATATGTTGGAGGGTTGGACTGGTTTAGCCAGGCCCAGGATACCGGCTCAGCGTCTACTGGGTTACACACACCAGTCCAACCCTGATACACTGATGGAGTAAGAGATAGTCAGGGATGGGGGCTCCTCACTGTTGAGGGTGGGGGGAAGGAAAATGAGGAAAAGTTCTCTATTAAAGGTAGATCTTGAGATATATTTTGAAAGAAAAAAGATTCTGGGAGGGGGTGCATTCTAAACATGCAGAACTGCTACTGCAAAGGCACAGAGAAGGCAGATGGAAGGCCATGTGTGAAGACCAGCAAGAAAGCCAGTGGGGATGGATTGTAGTTGGGGACAGCAAGCAATGGATGATGAGTTTGGAAAGAGAATCTGGGGCCACATGGAGAAAGACACAGAAAGCCAGCTAGGGGAGCTTTTAAGGTTTGAACCTTGGGCCTTGTGACCTCATGCTAGACTAGGGAGACAGGTTGCAGAAAAGGGTCTTTTGCCTACCTGAGCCAATAAGACAAAGGTTCACTGAGAGGATTAGGACTGATTAGGAAAGGTCCTTGAAGGGGGACAAGATTGGGTTAACGATAGCTTTAGAATATGGCTGATACCCTATGAAAAAAAGAAGGATCCAATGATTGTTATCCAACTTAATGATCGTTAAGGTTTTTAAGGCTGAGTCCATGGAGCGTTGTCTTGACCAAAAAACCAAAGCCCACAGCCCATGGCATCCAGCTAGAAATCTTGTCTGAATTTCCCCAGCCAGACATTGTCCGTTGCTTCGAGAGGCCACATATTGGAAACCTCCCAAAGAAGATGTTGGAGTGTATGTACAGATGGTGATTCTGGCCTGGGGGTGCACACGAGATGCCAGCTGGCAGCGAACAGCCACATAAATGTGTCCCCAAGAGCTGGGGCCGCACACCAACACCGCAGAGGGTCCTGTGGTCCAGCGTTGGAGGCAAACATCAGCTCACTAGAACTCTGGATGAAAATGATGACTTCTTTCCTATGGTCACTACTTTAAAGGGGAAGGAGGTCAATCATGGACGGGCCAATGGGGCCCATCAAGCTCTTTGTCAGTGCTTGGAATGTGGGTCATTGTGGTAGAGTGGAGAAAATGATGTGGGGAGTAAGGGAGCTCTGGGTGACTCCAGGCTCCGCCACCTGAGTGACCTCAGGCAAAATCACTTCCTCTCTCTTGAGCCCAGTTTCCCCCTCTGGGAAAAAATAGGGAGGGTCCTATTATCAATCAGGTGATCAAGAAAAACCTTTACTCATTGTCTGCTATGTGGGCAAGAACTCTGTCATGATGTATGGGTACAAATGCATAGACAAAATTGTTTCTGATCTCAAGAAACTTATATTCTGTTAGGGAAGAGAGAGAGAAACACAGAGAGAGAGACAGAGACAGAGATAGAGAGACAGAGAAACAGAGAGACAGAGAGAGAGACAGAGAGAGAGAGAGGCACACAGAGACACACATAGAGACATAGGCACAGAGACACAGACACAAGAAGAGAAAGACAGAGACAGAGAAATACACAGGAAAGGAGAAAAAAAGGACAGAGGGGAGGGGAGAGAGAAAGAAAGAGACAAAGATAGAGAGAAAGAGACACAGAGAGAGGAAGAGAGAGGTAGAGGAGGAGGAGGAAGAAGAAGAAGAGGGGAAGGGGAAAACCAGGAGGGGGAAAGGAAGAGGGAGAGAGGAAGGGAGGGAGGAATAGGGAGGGAGAGGGGAAGGGGAGAGAGAGAGAGAGAGAGAGAGAGAGAGAGAGAGAAGAGAGAGAGAGAGAGAGAGAGAGAGAGAGAGAGAGAGAGAGAGAAAGAGAGAGAGAGAGAGAGAGAGAGAGAGAGAGAGAGAGAGAGAGAGAGAGAGAGAGAGAGAGAGAGAGAGAGAGAATACTAACTCTGAGACCCTGCAAGCCCAGTAAGGAAACATTTCACAGTGGGTTACTCTCTACTATTCCTTAGGAAGAAAAATAGGCTACAAAACACATGTTGATAAGATTCTTCAACTTTGCTCACCAGAAAATTGACCTACCTGAGCTATCTCTGTTATTCTTGATCTCTTTAATTAATGCATTATTTATTAAGATGGCAAAGAAGGGGTGATGGGGTAGGAGACTTAAGGTCAGGGTTCATGAATTTGGGATTTGTGTTATTATTGGGGGTGGAGGGAAGCACTGAATTTGGACTCAGAGGACGTGGTTTTTGTTACTTCTTGATAGATCAGGCCCTTTCCCTGCCTGGGCTTCAATTTCTCCAGCTCCAGAGAGAGAGGCCTTGAACTGGCTGATTTTTGGCTTCTTCCAGGTCTGAAACAAGGCATCTCTAATCAAACAACACAATCTATTAAGAGAAGGGGATGATTCCAAGACCTGCTCCCAAAGACCACACAAACATAACCAAAGTCTTCTCCAGCTTCTTAAATTTACACTGATGTTGGACCGTTTATTCTCCCCAGAAAGGCCCTTGACCTCGGGGGTCTCCCCAGATCCCTTGGCTTGGCTGGGTCCAGTGTAAGGACCGTGCTAGGCTGGCACCCAGCACGTGTTTCTCTCTTTTCTTTTTTTAGTTAGCGCTTCTCCTTTCCAGGTGGCCAGCCATTCTTTTTCCAGGATGATGCCATCTGGTCTTGTTTGGGGGTTCTGCTGATTGGTGCATCTTTAAGAATTTTTTCTTAAAGTTTTATTGTTTCCTTTAGTCTTTAAAACATAGTTATTTCTCCTCAGATCCATGAAATCCTCTCTCATATAACAAAGAAAACTTTTCAAGAAAAATGAATCAACAAACTACTGTGGTCTATGTCACCTTCCACTTCTGTAGTCTCCCCATTTTGGAAATAGGTGGTGCAATGGCTAGCACACTGAAGTCAGAATGGATCGAAGTTCAAACCTGGCCTCGGATATTTAGAAGCTAGGGGACATTGGGCAAGTCTTCACTGTTCAAGAAATCTCGTTTCTCTAGCCAGGATGTCTACATTCTCTCCCTCCCTCCAACCAGGAGACAAGAGTTCAGGAATTTATTTTGCAGGAGCTTTCTCCTTTTGTACTCTGTGGACAAATGCGTACCATCCATGGTGCTTTGCCTCAAGACAATCAGGAGTAACTCTGGGGAAGATGACACAGAGACTTTCTACCCCCTGTGGACTATTAGCTCTGCTGCCCTCAATGGATGTTAGAGGGGAGAAAGGCAAAAAGGAATGAGTAAATCTGTCAGCTCATTTTTTATGAACTAACTTAAAATCTCCTCTCAGAAATTTGAACCCTCAATCAAGTCATCTTGGGCTTAATCAAACATTGGTTCCTGAGATCAAACTGGGAGTTGTATTTTAAATAAGATCATGGATCTGGTAATCTAACTGTGAATATGAATGGAATGAACTCTCCCATAAAATGGAAGCGAATAGCAAAGTACATTAAAAAACAATCCTACAATAGGTTGTTTATGAGAAACACATTTGAAATTAAAAGATACAGAAAAAACATAAAAGACTGGAACAGAATTTATTATGCTTCAGCTAAATCAAAAAAAAACAAGGGTAGCCATTCTGATGTCAGATAAAGTAAAAATAAAAATAGATCTAATTAAAAGAGTTAAGAAAGAAAACTGCATCTTGTTAAAGGATACTGTAAAGAATGAAGTAGTAATGATACAAATGTATATGCACCAAGTGGTAGAGCAACCAAATTCCTAAAGAAGATATTAAGCCAGTTATAGGAAGAAATAGACAGCAAAACTATATTGGTGGGGGATCTTATCATCCCCCTCTCAGAATCAGACAAATCTAACCACAATGTAAACAAGAAAGAAACTGGGGAGGTTAATAGCATCCTAGAAAACATAGATATGACAGACCTGCCAAAACAATTGAATAGGGAAAGAAAGAAATACATTTTTTTGGCAGCACATGGCACCTACATAAAAATTGATCGTGCATTAAGGCATAAAAACTTCACCATCAAATGCAGAAAGATAGAAATAGCAAATGCATAACCTGATTTAATAAAATTATAGTCAATAAAGGGCCAGACTTAAAACCATTTAGAAATGAAATAATCTAATTCTAAATAATGAGTGGGTAAAACAACAAATCACAGAAACAATTCATAATTTCATCCAAGAGAATGACAATGATGAGACAACATACCAAAACCCATGGGATACAGCTCCGGCAGTTCTTAGGGGAAATTTTATATTTTTAAATAGTTACATAAATAAAATAGAGAAAGAGGAAATCAATGAATTGTGCATGCAACTAAAAAAACTAGAAAAAGAATTAAAACATCCCAATTAAATGCCAAATTAGAAATTCTGAAGCTCAAAGGAGAGATTAAGAAAATTGAAACAAAAAAACTATTGAACTAATTAATAAAACCAAGAGTTGATTTTATGAAAAAAAAATACTTTTGGTTAATTTGATTAGAAAAAAGAAAGAAAAAAATCAAATTACCAGCATCAAAAATGAAAAGGGTGAACTTACCACCAATGAAAAAGAAATTAAAACAATAATTAGGAGCTATTTTGCCCAGCTGTATGGCAACTAAATAAGATCATGGATATCCATAATCTATAAGGAGAAATGTGGACAATTAACAAGTAATTATAGATTCCTCTCCTAATAAGCCCATGAGATTGAAGAAAGAACTCCAACATCACTGGGCAGGTACTAGAGATAGAAAACCAAAAGGAACAGCAGACTCTGTCTCACATTCTGCAGAAGGAAGAATCTGAAGGCATTTACAAAATGAGTCCATTTTGAATCAGTGATTCATTGGCTTGGAATGGTGGTATATATTGTTCCTTTCAGAGAAGCTAGAGCACTCAACGTCATCTCCAAGAGAACAACTAATAATATTTACATGATATCCCATAGATACAAATGAGTCTACATAGATTTGTATAGACTTATAATTTCAGACAGTGTATTGTAGTAGAGGGAATGTTATATTGGAAGTCAAGAAGACTTAGATTGAAATTCTGTCTTTGACGTGTCCCAGCTTGTGCAAAGGAAGTAGCAGTGAGAACAGGGGGAGGGCTCAAATGCCAACAACTCCATCACTTGGGGAGAACCTCTCTGGACCTCAGTTTCAACACTTCTAAAATGGGAATAATGAACTAGATGGATTCTAAGATTCTTTCCAGCTCTGTATCTATGATCCCATTCATTGGAGTAAGTTCCTATACTTCTTTTATCAGCAATTTCCATGTAAAATAGGATGTGAAATGAAGTGAAGCATCCTTAGAGGTTGCAATTTGCTGTTGGGAGGATTTTGAAGGACCTAGGATTTTGTCAGCTATGTGTGGCCTCTCCCTCAGTACAGAGCCATCCATGGCTTAGTAGTCTTAACAAAATGCTATGATGGAAGGTCTTATTATGTGTCCAAGATAGTGAGGGGCCCCTAGAATGGGAGATAAGAGACAGTCTCTCCATCTCTGGGTCTGTCGTGGAAGTATCTCCTACCAACTTTTTTCTGCTCGCATCAATTTCAGGGATTCCAGCAGGGCTATGGTGGATGATGGGCACCTCCTGCTGAAAGGCAATTCTTCTGTGTTCTTTGATAAACTGAAGTGAGTTCAGGAGAGGGTCTGAAATGGGGCTGCTCTGGATCTCTCCTTCCCCTGGCTCCTTTTCCCATGCTCACAAGAGACATTGGAAGCCCCTTCTTCCCTCTACAGAAATGGCAGTGACCTGGTGGCTTATGTTTGTGTTTTCAAGAATCTGCCTGCTCCTCTAATAACGCTTCTCACAGAGCAAGAGGGATTCAGCAAACTCCAGAATGAGCATCCTTCCAAGACAGGTTTGAAGATTGCCTCTGTGGACCAGGCTTGCAGTTCTTTAATTAGCTCCAGTTAAAAGGAGCCCCTCCTGCAAATTGAATGAGCATTTCAAAGACTTCAAGTACTCTGTCTACTGATGCTCCAGGGAAGCCGGGAGGGAGATGAAGGCAGGGAGACTTTCCCCTAAACCTTAGAAATGAGAAATAGAAGCCTTTAGAGTCAGAGCATCAGCTCCTAGAATCACAGGGTTTTAGAGTCTTAATGGAACCTAGAGTTTGTCTAGTTCAACCTCTGTATTTTACAGGGATGGAAGTGGAGGCTAAACTGATTTCACCAAAGTCTAACAATGGGTTAACCCAAAGGCTGGAGCAAGATCCAGTTTTTCTGGTTCCAAGTTTAGAACCTGTTCCATTATATTTCTATTCTTTCCTCCCTTTCTCCCTCCCTCCCTCCCTTCCCCTTCCTTCTTCCCCTCCCTCCATCCTTCCTTCCTTCCTTCCTTCCTTCCTTCCTTCCTTCCTTCCTTCCTTCCTTCCTTCCTTCCTTCCTTCCTTCCTTCCTTCCTTCTTTCCTTCCTTCCTTCCTTCCTTCCTTCCTTCCTTCCTTCCTTCCTTTGTCCCTTCCTTCCTCCCTCCCTCCCTCCCTCCCTTCCTTCCTTCCTTCCTTCCTTCCTTCCTTCCTTCCTTCCTTCCTTCCTTCCTTCCTTCCTTCCTTCCTTCCTTCCTTCCTTCCTTCCTTTGTCCCTTCCTTCCTCCCTCCCTTCCTCCCTCCCTTTCTTCCTTCTTCTCTCCATGGTTGCCTCCTTCCCTCCCTTCTTTCCTTTCTTCCAGTGGCACTCAAGGCTAATGAAATCATTGGCTTATTTTGCAGTGTCCTTGGGAGGGATTTTAATTGAAACTTAATAGTTTCAATTAGTAGGCAATCTGTGGGATAGCTCTGGCTTTATCATCTACTGCGTTACCTTGTACAAAGTATTGCATGATCCTCTGCTTCAGTTTCTCCATCTATAAAATGTAAAAGGAAGGTACAAAGCCTTTATTAAGCACCCATTATGTACCGGGCACTGTGCCATGCCCTTAACAAATATTATCTCATTTGTTCTCTACAATAATCCTGGGAAGTGGGTGCTATTTTTATCCCCATTTTTGCAGTTGAGGGAACTGAGGCAGGCAGAGTTTAAGTTACTTATTCAGGATCACACAGTCCATTACTAGATCTGAAGCTGGATCTGAGCCCCTCTTCCTGATGCCAGATTTAGCTTTCTATCCACTGAGCCATCTAGCCACCGATAGGAGATACTCCTTGCACTCTCTCAAGGGAAGCTATTTCTAAGCTTCCCAGAAATGGGAGTTATTATGATTGAATGATTCATCAGATAGGGCGCCCTGATTATTTTGAATGTAGAACCTCCTTGTCATGTCAGAAGGTAACAGAATGAGAATAGGTGTCCTTTCATAAGAGATGCAGCTATTCAACACAGATAAACAGACCACGGACCACAGATACAGCACTAGAGGGGACCCCAGAAGCCACCTAGTACAATTCCTTCATTTTCCCCAGAAAGGTTAAGGTCCCACAGCTGGCAAGTGGCCAAAAAGGCAGGATGTGCCTTCCTGACTCCAAGCTCCCCCCTCCAGTCACTAATTTCATATGAAAAGGACTAAGAAAATCATCAAGGAGGAGGAAGTCCATGAGCTGAGTCTTGAAGAAGTGAACAAAGGGAAGGAGGGTGAATATTCCAAGTAGAAGGACAGTCAAGAGCCCTGGGTTTGGTGTCTGAATGCCAGCTCTGGCCCTCACTCCACTCCCTTCCCCATCACTTTGCAGTAAGACAGGTAGATGAGATCAGGTAACCACTGATCTCCTTCTCAGACACTCCAAAGCAGTTTCACTGTGTGATGGAGAGGATGAAGAGGAGCAAGGTGAAAAGAACAGATTGAGAAGAAATTCTGGACAGCACCATTTGTTTTGTTCTCAAGGCAACAGAGACCAGTGAGAAGTGTTGAGTCCGGGAGTGACCTGGCAAGATGTGCTCTAGGCAGACTGATCTGGCAGCTGTGTGGAGGATGAGGTGGACAGGGATCATGGGCTCATGGGAGGCAGGAAGGGGGCTAGACGCCACCTACTGCAACATGCTCATTTTAGGGATGCAGACACTGGATTCTAGAGCAGTGGTCCAAGGTCACACAGGTAGGGAAGAGCAGTGATTTGCTCTGTGCTGTTTCTCCTTCCCATTGAGGAAGATTGGAAGCAAGGAAACTGAGCTAAGAGACCATCACAACACTCCAGCTAGAGCCCAGGAGGGCTTGAAGGAAGTTGGCATCTGTGTGAGTGGAGAGGAAGGATAAATACAAGAGATGTCACAGACAGGGAATCATTAGGACTTAGTAGCTGATGAGATATAGGGGAGGGGTGGAGAAGGACAGGGAAGCAAACAGGATGACTTCAAGCCTGGGAGGCTGCTAGGATTCTCAGGGGAAATGGAGATTTTGTTGTAAAGATTGGTTTAAATGGAGAACACAATAATAGTACATCTCTTGGGCACGTACCCACATGCAAACCCAGCTTCTCCATAAAGACTAATGAGGAAGTTTTGCCCTCCAAACTCATTATTTTAAATTATTTAGTATCTCTGGGGCTCTTGATTATGTGTGCAGAGCAATCACTTGCCTGGTTTGTCATTGGCAGGGACAGGAATGAGGCAATTTGGTCGATACAAAATAACCTTCAAGATGACTGGATGCAGAAATGCAAAAGAAGACCTTCCGATTTCAAGGGCTTCATCTCTGTCACCAAATAAAAATTGCACGTTGGATAATTGTGGGGTACTGAAAGAGAGATTGAAACACGTTCTACGCCAGACTTTGCCTTCCAACACCTACTCTGATCTGCTGGGTGCTGAGGCAACAAAACCAAAATAAAAGCCTTTTCATCTCCAGGGATCTGATGTCCTACCCAAATGAAACCTTCATCCCATACGCCATGTTTGTGGGACTCCCGTAAGAGCATCCGTGCCCTCAGAGACAGCTCTTTCCAGTTGTTCCAAGGAGAGACATTCATCTGGGCAAATGGAGCCAATTATTGACTTCAGAAGCATTTATTAGGAGCCTACAGTGAGCCACATCTTGGTGCTGGGGAATACAAAAGACAAGGATGATACTTTTCCTCCTCTCAAAGAGGAGACTTCTATTTTATCAGAAGGAAGCAACTTATATCCAGACAGGAAAATCCAAAATATATACCAAATAACATCATTAGTTACCAGGGATGCTAACAGCTGGTGAGGAGGCCACAGAGGGGAGGTCAGGACAGGTTTCCTGTAGGAGGTGACCCCTGAGTGGAGCTTTAAAGGATGAATTTTATTTTAAAAAGCAGAAGGAGGGTAAAGGTGAAAGCCAGCTTGTGTGAACAGATAGAGGCCAGAAGGAGAATGCCAGAATGCCACGTTGGATTGGAATATAGACTGCGATCCCGGAGAGCATTGTTCAGTGAATGGTAAATGGAGTCACATTGAAGACTTTAGAGGCCAAAGGAAAGGTTTCTATTTTGGCCAAGAAGAGGGAGCTGGGCCCCGTTGGGCTCAGGACCTATTAAAATTTCATGTTAAAGGCCCCCAAGGTCTTGACTAGTTTGTTGGATTGATCAGTCCTGACCCAATCAGAAATTCACAACTTGTAAAGAGATGCCAGGATGTAACTCATCCTATTTACACATTTTATAACCTCTTCTGGTCTTGTTCCCTGATTATTGTTTATACTGTATTATTTTATATGTAAATGTTATGTGCAACTTTATATTATTACTTTAGTTAAGGTGGAAATGTCCCTTAAGCTAAGATTTATTTCCTTAAGCATGTTCTCTCTTCTAGAGTCATGCTTGGAGACTTCCCGACTATTTCCAAAGCAAGCTGCCTGCAGTGTGTCCATCCCCCACTTTCCAGAATTCAGACTCAGCTCCAGGGGCCCTGGGAGATGAGCTTTTACCTCACCTAGCCCAGAGCTGGCCCATTTTCTAGGCTTCTAAACCATGATTCTCCCTCTCTACCCTCCTCCCTCCACTATTTATGAAGCTCCTGTCTTTTGTTGTCTTCCCCAATTAGAAAGGTAAGCCTCTTGAGGGCAGGAATTGTTTTGCTTTTATTATCATAATTTAACACACTTTATTAACAAATGCTTTTTCTTTCCTCCCTCCCTCCCTCCCTCCCTCCCTCCCTCCCTTCCTCCCTCCCTTCCCTTCCCTTCCCTCCCTCCCTCCCTTCCCTTCCCTTCCCTTCCCTTCCCTCCCTCCCTCCCTCCCTCCCTCCCTCCCTCCCTCCCTCCCTCCCTCCCTCCCTCCCTTCCTTCCTTCCTTCCTTCCTTCCTTCCTTCCTTCCTTCCTTCCTTCCTTCCTTCCTTCCTTCCTTCCTTCCTTCCTTCCTTCCTTCCTTCCTTCCTTCCTTCCTTCCTTCCTTCCACATAGAGTTTAAACTTGGAGTCAGAAAGACTAAGGGATTGAAATTAATTTCAGACACTACTTGTTGTGTGAGCCCAGGCAAATCACATAATCTCTCTGAGATTGTTTTCTCATTCATAAAATGGGATAATAATGTCTGTTGTACCTACCTCATAGGGGTGTTTGGGGGATAAAATGGAGGCGAAGTATGACAAGTGCTTTGGATTAAAATACGAGGTAAAATCTGATATTATGTACCTCAAGAACCTAAAGGGATCCCTCTGATCTGAGCTATGCTTAATCAGAAACCTCATCAATACTATTTGATCATTTATGAGATCCAATGTTTGATGATCTGACATAGAAAACCACATACATGTGCATAAATAATACACACACATATTTTTATATACATAATTTTTATATTTAATATATTTATAAAATATATATTTTCTATATCCCCCCTCCCTAAGTAATTTATTCCCACTTCTCATCTTTGAGCTGGTTGCCACATTCTTTTAAGAATGAGATAAAGGATTCCATTTGATTTAAACATTTGGGGAAATTTTTATTTAACTCAGCTTTGCTTCCTGAAGAATTTGAATCAAATTACTTTATGGCAGGGACCAAAATAATATGAACCGCTAGGATGTTTCTATATTCAGAAATCCTCCATTGAATCAGTTTGGAAATATGAATTTATTCTGCTGTATTAAATCTTAGGGATAAGTGAAGGTGACAGAAGATAACCTTCAGCTGTTTCCTAACTACAGCTTCCATGATCCAGGCTGACCAGTTCCAGGATCGAAAATCTACAGTGCCCTGTGACCTCTGACATGGGGACACTTAATAGGAGAGGTCCCAGAGGTCAGAGTTGTCAACAACCTTGTGATGAAGAATCCCCACAGACCCACTCTCTGCTGTAGTCTCTGTCTAAGATCTCCATGGTTCATGGCCCCGCCCAATGTACAAGGCTTTCCATGGAGACCCACATAATAATGGGAATACACAAACTAGAACTGGAGGAAACCGGCCAGGGAGACCCTGATAGCCAAGCTTTGGAAGGAACAAACATGAGCACACTCATTTAGGATGAATGAACCCCAAGTGGGATAGAGTTAGTTACTGATCTTTCCAAAGTCATCTCTCAGTGAATGTCTACTGAATTTCGACTCCAGTCCTCTAGCAAGCTCTCTGCTGCTAGCTAATCTGGGTCAGTGTGACTCTACCCTGGGCTCCATCTTCCTTCCAAATACATAATCCAAGCACTAAATCAACAAGTCAAGGCCACAAGCATTTATGACAGGCGTCAACCTCTGGGCTCTCTCCCATGAGATGTCTCCATGCCAGAAGTAGCATATTAAATGATAGCCATGCAAAGAGAGGTAAAAAGACTTCTTTTAATGGCCAAGCGTTTATGTCTCTCCATTCCCATTTTCACTGTTCCCTCCCTCAATTTGCACTCATTCTTAGAAGTCAGGATTCCCAAGCAGGACAGCTGCTATCTCAAATGTTAGGGATACTGTGGGTAACTCCATCCTCTGATCTCTCCCCCCGGTACTTCTCATTAATATACAACCATTAGAATCAACTAACTCTTACCAAATGCATGTATTTATCCAAATGGCACGGTTAGAACAACTTCTAAAACATTCACCTTCAGTCCCACTTTCCCACTAGTATTTATGTGAGAGATATGTGACCATACACAAGTAGTTGAGACAGCTCATAGTTCATTGGGCAGAAGCCCAATGTCCCATCTCTCTCTGGGAATATAGACCCTCAGTATCTTCTCTTTGATCCAACTGTCCATTCAAAATTCAGATCTGGGCTAGAGGCGTCAGTCACTGTGCTGCTAGGCTGATGGCTTGGACTGGTATCTCCTCTGGACCAGGCTCCCCCAAGGCTTTTTCCTCCCAAGTGGGTTTCTTCATGGCAGCTATTATCTCTTCCCCATTAATGGAAGCCCCAAGCTGGGATAATAAGGTTATATTTTTTGAGAAAGGGAAGAAGCTCCCACAGTTCTGCTCTCTTAGCTTATCTTTCTCCTTTTTATTGCATATTCCATTATTGGTTTCTGTTTTCCTGATTTCCCAGATAGCAAATAGCAGTATGGAAAGGCAGAACCATTCCTTTTCTAATCTTTGACCATCCTTCCCTGCCTCAGAGCTAGATTTCTCTCCTCAGAGACCTCAGCAACCGTCATACACACACACACACACACACACACACACATATATTATATACACACACATATATACATATATTATACACACATATATTATACACACACACACATATATATATATATATATATTATACACACACGCACACACACACACACACACACACACACACACACACATATCCGTCTCTTCAAGCTTTAGCCATTTCACCAATAATTACTAAAAGTTCTGGGGTTGCTCAGGTTTTTAAATGAAAAAACTAGAACTCCTCTTTTTTTAAACTAAATTTCTCCCGTTGACCTTATGGAAGTAAACAAATGAGAAAGAAGGGGTTATGATATCCTGTGTCCTAAGGGGCAAATCGTCACATGAGCCTCATGCTGCATCTGTCCCGGTCCCCTAGGACCTACACATTTGTTAACATCTCAGTGGACACACCCTTATACTGACCTTAATAAGGTAAAAGCCAGTGCCTTTCTCAAGGCTGTTAGCAGCAACTACTACCCTTCTGCCTCACAATTCAACTGTTCTGCCTCCCTGGTTGGGTTGAAACTTCTTTGTTATGGAGGTACAGAATAAAAAGGAAAAGATAAGAACCTGGTACAGAGGGGGAAGAGGGTGCTACATCTGAAATCTGGGGATTTTGCTGCAAATTCTGCCATTTTGATCCCTGTGTGACTCAGAGTAAATTTTTTGACTTTCTAAGCCTGTTTTCTTCTCTGTCAAATGAGGGGTCTGGGCAAATGGCTTCAACTCTAGCTCTAGATCAAATAACTAGATAACCTCAGAAGCAGAGTCACATTCCCATCATTCCCCTAGGAACATGTGGCCAAGCTTGTTTTTCCCACAGAAAATGTCTCCCAGACAGAGGTGACTCTCAGGTAATGGCCACTTACTTGCCTTGCCTTCTTCCTTTCATTGCTCTACAGCCTCCCCATCCCAAAATATCTCAGAAGCACAAAGGGTTGGAAGTTACAGCACTAAAAGTCAGGCTTTGGACATCTACTTGCTTCGGAGATTTCTAATACCCTGAAAATTTCATAATTCAACAGTGTTCTGTCAGTGAAGAGATCTGGATCCCAAGAGTCTCAGTCTTCCAAAATCCTGACTCTGATCCTTTCCTCCCTGTGGGACCACAAACAGGTCATTTAACCTCCTCCAGGCCTCAGTTTCTTGGTCTTTAAAATGAGAGAGTTGGGAGAAATGATTTCTCCAAACTCCAAATCCTAGGATTCTTCTGTATAATTGAGGGGGTGGCTGCTCCTAAATATATGAGGATGAAAACTAATTACAGGGCACCGAGGATGGGGAATGAGGATCTAGATGCCTTCTAAGACTGTGTCTCTATGGGAAAAGCAAAGGGGGCAGTGGGTAAAGAACAGGCTCCTACCTGCCAGTGGACTCCTTTCTGGTTGAGTGATTTCCAGCAAATTAATCATCTCTCTGATAGTCTTCACTGTAAAAGAAAGACCACGGTACCTGAAGTATCCACCTCAAAGAACTCATTATCTTAATTAAGATAATGGGTTCACAGCACTTTATAATTACTAATTAGTGTGACCTTGTCCTCCTTTTAGAATGAAATAAAAGGGGGAGGGCTTGGCAGAAAGATGTGCTGTTACCTGATTAAAGAAACATGTTAGATCTTATGAATAAAGAATAAATATTTGCTTTAATGACAACTTTGGACAAAAATCACAGGATTTAGAATTGGGAAGGAGTCCGATCGTTTTAGTGATGACCCAGAACCGCTCTGGATTTCATGGGATATCAGAAGATGGCATTTGAACCAGAGTTCTTTCCTTGAGACTACAGAGCCTCCTGTGTTTTTTAAGTGTCTGGTTGACTCAAAAAGAGACTTTTTAAAAAGTATTAAAACCCCCAACAATCACTTTGATAATAAAAACTGTGATGTAGTATAGACCACATCCAGTTGGTTTTGGTATTTAAGGAAAAGACAGTCAAACTAACTGTTTTACTATTTTTAATCCCATCGAAATGACTGTGTAGGAGGCAGTGTAATATAAACTCTGAACCAGGATTACACAGTTCCGTGCTTACATGGACTGTGTCTGATTTTAGGAGCTTTTCTTTGGCGAGCACCCTTCCCCAGAGGGATCTCTCCTGCTCACAAACATCAGCATTTGGCTTATTCCTAGGTTTTCACAACAGAAAGAGAATGGGCTCACAAAACATAAAATAGAATAGTATTTGTTTCTTTTTTAAATAATAATTTTGATTTTCAAAACACAAGCAAAAATAGTTTTCAACATTCAGTATTGCAAAACTTTGTGTTCCAAATTTTTCTCCCTCCCTTTCTCTCACTCCCCCACCCTAAACAACTAGTTATCCAATATAGCTTAAATACATACGATTCTTCTATAAATGTTTCCACATTTATCATATTGCACAAGAAAAATTAGATCAAAAAGGAAAAATGAGAAAGAAAAAAAAAACAAGCAAGCAACAACAAAAAAGGTGAAAATACTATGTTGTGATCCACATTCAGTCCACATAATCCACTTTCTGGATGCAGATGGCTCTCTCCATCACAAGTCTATTGAAGTTGACTCGAATCACCTCATTGTTAAAAAGAGCCACATGAACACAGTTGATCATCACATAGTCTTGTTGCTGTGTACAATGTTCTCTCGGTTCTATTCATTTCACTTTGCATCAGTTCATGTAATTCTGTCCAGGCCACTCTAAAATCATCCTGTTGATCATTTCTTAATATTCTAATAATATTCCATTAATGTCATACACCAACTGATGGGTACCCACCCACCTTCCAGTTCTCTATGGCTTTTATTTCGGTCAAGAAAGCTTGATTACTCATACAGAACCTAGAGACAATCAAAAAAGCTCTCCTGTTCTTTGTAGTAAACTCTGTCTTCTCCAAGGAACCACACAATCCTCCAGACTTATAAATACACTACAAGAGATATATAATATCTAAAATAAGGGTAACGACAGGCAATCAATTAACCAGTAAATGCTATATATTATGTGTCAGAAGTTACTATAGTTGTAGAGAATATTGACATAAAATTGAGATGGTCCCCGACCCCAAGGAGTTTTCATTTTACTGGAACAGGGGAGGACAATGTGCACACCTAATTAAACATAAGACACCTACAAAATAAATAAGTGATTCGGGGGAATATTAGAAGAATCAGGAAAGGTCTTTTCAAGGAGATGACACTTCAGAGAGGAGAACGAGAATTCCAGGAGTGAGGGAAAGCCCCTATAAAGGCACCAGATTGATAGCCTGGGGAACAGCAAGTTGGCCAATCTGTTTGAAGCACAGAAACCCTCTACCCCTACCCTCTGCCATGGGCTGCCTGCATCTGGAACATTCACCACTTAGGAATGGCCTGCCTCGGAGGGAGAGTGTTGACCATTACTAGAAGTCTCAGGGAAGAAGATGAATAGATACTAGTTGGAGATGTCATCCCGAAGATTTCTGCTCAGGTGGGAGTTGACCTAAATGGCCCCTAATTTCCCTTCCAGCTCTGGGATTCTATGAAGTACTTCGAAAAGGGCAATATTTATGCCCCCTGTAGTAATAAGCCGTAAATCTCTGCAAAGCAGCTAGAGTTTAGACAAATGATTGCCTTTCCTGCTTGCCTTTGGCTCCCCGGTACACAGGAGGTTACTTCAGTTTCCAACTGTGACCAATTAACATCCCATCACCATAGTCTTTTGGACTCTGGTACCTACTGTCTTTTCAACAATGAGTGGGAATTATACGTACTCTCTTTTTATGTCTGACCAGGCTTTCTTTTGTCTTTGTAAGAACCTCCACATCCCCACATAACATTTTTATTTGAGTTCTACAGGTTGGTGTCTTATAAAATGTCTAGTCTTCATTCTGACTGCAGGGGGTGCCAGATACTTTAGATCCATGACAACCATAAGCTCCAGGCAATTGGCCATCTTATAGGAGCTGTTTGAGACTTGGAAAACCAAAAATTCCTGGCAGAGGTGATAGATTTCTGTCTTGTTGAAACTAGATATAGACCAACATCTCATACTGTATACCAAGACCAGATCAAAATGGATACATGATTTAGACATAAAAGGTGATGCCATAAACAAATTAGGGGCGCATGGAATACTTTGGCAGATCTATACAGAAAAGAAGAGTTTTTAATCGAACAAGACATCAAAAGGATCATGGAAGTTAAAATGGACAATTCTGATGACATGAAATTAAAAAAATTTGTGCACAAAAATGTTTGTGGCAGCCCTTTTCTTAGTGGCCAGAAACTGGAAGATGAATGGATGCCCATCCATTGGAGAATGGTTGGGTAAATTATGGTATATGAAGGTTATGGAATATTATTGCTCTATAAGAAATGACCAGCAGGAGGAATACAGAGAGGCCTGGAGAGATTTACATCAACTGATGCTGAGTGAAATGAGCAGAACAAGGAGATTGTTATACATGACAGCAACAAGACTATACAATGATCAATTTTGATGGACGTGTCTCTCTTCAACAATGAGATGAACCAAATCAGTTCCAATAGAGCAGTAATGAAGAGAGCCCAGAGAGAGAACTATGGGAAATGAGTGTGGACTATAACATAGCATTTCCACTCTTTCTGTCATTGTTTGTTTGCATTTTTGTTTTCCTTCTCAGGTTTTTTCTTTCTTTCTAGATCCAGTTTTTCTTGTGAAGCAAGATAACTGTATAAATATGTTTATGTATATTGGATTTAACATATACTTTAACATATTTAACATGTATTGGACTATCTGCCATTTAGGGGAGGGAGTGAGGGGAAGAAGGGAACAGAAAGTTTTGCAAAAGTCAATGTTGAAAAATTTCCCATGCATATGTTTTATAAATAAAAAGCTATAATAAAAAAAAATTTAAAAATTTGCACAAACAAAATCAATATAGTCAAGATGAGAAGGAAATCCAGAAACTGGGGAGAATTTTTATAGCAAGTTTCTCTGAAGAAGATCTTATTTCTCAAATATATAGAGAACTGAGTTAAATTTCTAAAAACACAAGTCATTCCCCAATTCGTAAATAGTCAAAAGATGTGAACAGTTTTCAGAAGAAGAAATTAAAGCTATCTATAGCACATAAAATATCCTAAGTCACTATTAATTAAAGAAAAACAAATTAAAACAATTCTGAAGAATCACCTCATACCTATGAAACTGGCTAACATGACAGAAAAAAGGAAAATGGCAAATATGGAAAGGGATGTGGAAGAATTAGCACATTAATACACACATTTGTTGTTCAGTCATTTCAGTCATGTCTAACTTTTTGTAGCCCGTTTTTTTTGTTGTTGTTGTTTGTTTGTTTGTTTGTTTTGGCAAAGAGTGGTTTATCATTTCCTTCTTCAGCTTAATTTAAAGATGAGGAAATGAAGCAAACAGGGTGAAATGCCTTATCCAGGGTCACTTGGCTACTAAATGTCTGAGGCTGGATTTGAACTCTGGAAGGTGAGTTATATTTAAAAAAAAAAAAAAAAAAAAAAAAAAAAAAAAAGGAAAAAAGAGGTCTTTGCATGTCCCTAGCCTTGGCTGGCTTCTGGAATTTTCAAGATTTTTTTCCAAACAGGTCAAACACTTTCCTACATAGATTGTTTATGAACTTCACCTGTATGACTTTCCCAGGGATCAAGCCCTAAGGGATTTCCTGGTTTCTTATCTTACAGAGTGGGCTGCCACTAATGGACCACTTGTTGATAATAGATTGACCACCCACCCAGTAGGCCAAGCAACTCTACAACCATAGAGTACTCATGCTTGCCTCAGTGGATGATATAAAGACATTTCATCTCGATCTCCAACATATTCTTTGACTCCAACCCAAGAGATAAAATGGCTGATATTTGATTAATAAAATGTCCAACAAGATGTCTCCAAGATGTGGGAGGCTCAGTTTAAGGAATGCAGCATGTTTAGCTAAAAAAAAATATGAGAGTTGTCGCTGTCCTCCCATTCTTGGGGCTATTGCATGGAGAAGACTTTATACTTGTTCTGCTTAGACTCAAGGAAGGAATCAGAAGGATTTCTTCAAGGTTGTAAAGAGATCAAAGTAAATTTAATACTAGGAAAAATATCCTACCAAGAAGAGTTGTCCAAAAGTGGATGGACACCTTGGGAATGATCCCCCTCCTTGGACGTATTTAGACAATGGCTAGAAAATTCCTTTGTCAGGTTTGTAGTCATAGAGATTTCTAGTTATCATGGGTTGGGCAACTGAAATCTCTTCCAACTCAAATTTTGTGAGTCAGATTCTGTGTTCCGCTAGTACTGTGAGGGGAAAGGACCTATGAGGGTCCCATGGAGGGAATAGAGACAAGTATCTGAACATGAGCTTCAATGTGAATCAAAGTAGACAGTTCTCATCAAGTAATTGGATTTCACCTTACAGAAAGCAGGTATTGTGTAGTATACTTGTGTTCTTGCTGGTGCCATGTAACACCCCTCTGTACACAAAATGCAAGTTTATCTCTATCCTTCTGGAGGAAAGAGTGAAAAGCCTAAACGAAGATATTTTTGTCTTATAAGCGAACAGGGAGAATTCATATTCTATGAAAGAATTAAAGAAAATCATCCATTCATTGTGTTGACTTGTCATAAACAATAGTGAAGTTTTGCCTTTATTCCATATATTCTTCTAGAATATTTAGAGAACCATCAAAACAAATCCTTACCATTCACTTGTAGTGGTTCATATATGGATGAGTAACATTATCACAAGGAAACTAGAAAGTGTTGATTGTGGGCAAGTCCCAGGGAGATGGGAGGAGGAAGAACCTTATAAAGGTGTTGGAGAAGTTCCTATAGATATTATAGGTGAACGCAGTAACATTTTCATCATTTTTGTGGTGGGATTCATAAAAGAAAGGAAGATTTGGAAAGTGCATTCTTGGTTACAAAGATAATATCCAAGAATGGGATTTGGATTTTGAACCATAGCTTAAAACATAACAACAAAGACAAGCTATTGCAGGTCAAACCTAAAGTAGATTCAAAGTTTAAAAATTCAATGAACACTGGCAGAATCTACTCAACAATAGGTTAAAAAAATGAGAAATTATACAAAGGCAAAATAATAATCATTTTCTACAGAATCAGCCTGGTCAGAAGGATGTCAAAGGGCAAGATGAAGCTTCTAATCTTAACTCTCCTTGAGTTTGGTCTTTTATACCTCATCAGCAAGGACACAAAACAACACAAAAGGACTTCTGTATACATTTAAAGCATGAGCTCAATCTGCATTAGACAGGTCTTGCCCCTGCCACATACATATAATCACATTCTTGTGGATCTTATAAACAGAATAAAGACGACCTTTCACTGACTAGGGAGAAGGAAGAAAAAATCTCACATAGATCTTATCAATCTAATAGAGAGAATAGATGATATAAGAAAAATGTAGCAAGAGTAAAGACCATTAATTAATGAGAAATCGGGGGGCAGCTAGGTGGCTCAGTGGCCTTGAATTCAGGAGGACCCAAATTCAAATCTGGTCTCAGACACTTAACACTTCCTAGCTGTGTGACCCTGGGCAAGTCACTTAACCCCAGCCTCAAAAAAAAAAAAATTAATGAGAAATCATATCAAGTGAGAATTCCAATATAAAATATAAAATCCTTGGTCACTAATGTCTCTATGTGTTAAATATACAGGGTATAGCTTATGAGGTGCCTTCTAGCTTTTATTTTGATGGATCTCAGTGGAACCATCACACTCTGATTTTAAGCACCAGTTGTTAAAGAAAAAGATTAAGGAAGAGTATGAGCATGGGACCATTTCATCCTAGAGTTCATAGTCAATGAGGAGAGCAAATCTGGACGTCATTTGGCAAGACCCTTGCCTGAGCAAGCATATACAGGGTGAGTCATTAGCAGAGCTCTCTGGTTTGAGTTCTACTGGGATGCCTGGAGAGTTTTATAAGCATTAATTGGATTAGATTGGGATAATTTAGGAGGAAAGGCACCGAATTGCTGTCAAATGATCTAGATTCAGATCCCGTCATTTACTATATAAGTATTCTTGAATACTAACAAAATCTCCCATTTAAATAGACACTTTGTAGTTTACAATATACTTCACATATATTTCCTTTACTTGAGCTCCTAAACAATGTCGTGAATTAAATTGCTCTTTTCACCCCCATTTTATACACATGTGATAATGTCATTCATACATGAACCACTACAAGTGAATGGGAAGGATTAGTTTTGACGATTCTCTAAATATTCTAGAAGAATATATGGAATAAAGACAAAACTTCACTATTGTTTATGACAAGTCAACACAATGAATGGATGATTTTCTTTAATTCTTTAATTCTTTCGTAGAGAACATCGGATCTCAAAGAAATTAAGTGCTGGCTTAGAATCACACAGAGCCAAGCCAAACTGATTCTGAATCCAGCCCTCTTTCTACCACACTACCCAGCCACTGGCAAATCCCTTTATCTCTCGGGGACTTCAGCCATAAAATACAAGGATTGGCCCTTCCAATTCCATATCTACAATCCAATAACCCTTTGTCCACCAGGCCACTCTGGCTCCAGATACTCCGAGTCTATGCAGCCGGCTAAATAGATTTCTGTGTTGTCTTTATTCACTTTACACCGTGGGGTTAATAGAAGCAGACTAAAGTTGATGAAAGCCTTATTGGCAAATTGCCCTCTATCGCTGAAAGCCCAAAGTGGGACAAGATGCATAAATATTGGTGTAATCACATTTGCTCCTGCTTTACTGAACACAGACATTGTACAGCAGAGATGCTGTTTGGCTCTTAGAGGCCCTATGGTGCTAGCATCAGAATGATTGTTTACAATTACCTCTGTTTTCCACTCTTTGGAGGTGTTCAGAAATTCCCCACTGTTAAATTAATTTAAGTAATACTCTCCCCACTCAATCTGATTTAAAGTGCCAGAGTTTCCTTTCTCTAGAGATAATCTTCTTGGCTCTCCCCATCGTCCTTGAAGGAGGAGGGAACAAAATCCTGGAGGGAGGTTTGGACTCCAAGATTAGCTTAAGAGCTCCCTGTCTTCCTGGAGAAGGGGAGCCTGCTGGAGACAATCACACTGCAAGCACGGGAGCAGCAAGGAAGCTTGGACTTCATGCAAAAATAGGTAAAAGGTCAGGAGGACAATTGGCCCAGTGGGACAGCTTCCAAGAGAAGACACAGTCTGAATTAGCAACTAGGGCTAATGTATCACAATAGAGATCAACCTCCTGGAAAGGGACTCCCATGTGCAAGAATGTTTGTGGCAGCCCTTTTTGTAGGGGAAAGAAACTGGAAACTGAGTGGATGCCCATCAGCTGGGGAATGGCTGAATAAATTATGGTATATGAATGTTATGGAATATTATTGTTCTGGAAGTGGATATCTTCAACATAAAGAAGATCCAACTCACTTCCAGTTGATCAATGATGGACAGAAACAACTACACCCAGAGAAGGAACACTGGGAAGTGAATGTAAACTGTTAGCACTACTGTCTGTCTACCCAGGTTACTTATACCTTCGGAATCCAATACTTTTTTTTTTTTTTCCTGAGGCTAGGGTTAAGTGACTTGCCCAGGGTCACACAGCTAGGAAGTGTTAAGTGTCTGAGACCAGATTTGAACTCGGATCCTCCTGAATTCAAGGCTGGTGCTCTATCCACTGCGCCACCTAGCTGCCCCCGGAATCCAATACTTAACGTGCAACAAGAAAATGGTATTTACACACATATATTGTATCTAGGTTATACTGTAACACATGTAAAATGTATGGGATTGCCTGTCATCAAGGGGAGGGGGTAGAGGGAGGGAGGGGATAATTTGGAAAAATGAATACAAGGGATAATGTTATAAAAAACTTACTCATGCATATATACTGTGGAAAAAATTATAAATAAAAAATATTCTAATAAAAAAAGAATATTATTGTTCTGTAAGAAATGACCAGCAGGATGAATACAGAAAGGCCTGGAGAGACTTATATGAACGGATGCTGAGTGAAATAAGCAGAACCAGGAGATCATTATACCCAACAACAGCAAGATTATATCAAGATCAGTTCTGATGGACGTGACTCTCTTCAACAAGGAGATGATTCAAACCAGTTCCAATTGTTCAGTGATGAAGAGAATCCAGAGAGAGGACTGTGGGGACTGAGTGTGGACCACAACATAGCATTTTCACTCTCTCTATAATTGTTTGCTTGCATTTTGTTTTCCTTCTCAGGTTGTTTTTTTCTTTCTAGATTCATTTTTTCTTGTGCAGCAAGATAACTCTATAGATATGTATACATATATTGGATTTAACATATATTTTAACATATTTAACATGTATTGGACTACCTGCCATCTAGGGAGAAGGAAGGAAAAATTTAGAACAGAAAGTTTTGCAAGGATCAATGTTGAAGAATTGTCCACGCATATGTTTTGAAAAATAAAAAAGCTTTAATAAAGAAAAGACAAGAAAAGAAATCCATTTCCTTCCCAGGAAAGAAAAGTACTCACATTTCTATAGAGCATTGAGGCTAACAAATAATCCTCCTCTCCACAATCTTGGGAAGTAGATATTTCAACTATTATAATCCCTAATTAGCAAACGAGGTAGGTGGTATGGGAGGGATATTCATGTTGTGTATGTATGTATATATGTATAATTATGCATGTATCTACGTATGTATATCTGCATATACACATTACTGTAAATACACATACATCTACATTAATGCAGCGATCATAAATGATAGTCACACATACGTGTGTATTTATATTTACATTTGTATCAAGGGCAGCTAGAGAGCACAGTGAATAAGTCACTACATAGAGCGCTACAAGGTACTTAGAGCTACAAGGTACATGCTCATGCAATACACGTCCAGGATAGTGCAACAATATAACACCCATGTATACAATATATCCATATCCACCAATTCCCTAGATCTTACCTCCTACATCACAGCCAGATCCGCCATCTCCACTATCTCTGTAGGTGGAGAGATTTCTCGCCCTGGAACTTCCCTGTTATTAAGCTCAGCTCTTCCATCACCTCAGTAGAAAATGGAGCAAGAGGAGTATTGGATTCAGAGACAGAAGATCTGGACTCCTCCAGACTTTGCCACATAGTAGCTAACTATGTGACCTTGAGCAACTAGTTAACTTGTTTCGCCCACTTTCCCTATTTGTGAGTGACTTTAAGAAGGCCGTGTCTGTGTGTCTCTCAGGAGTGACATTAGTGACAGAAGCCTCCTCACCGAGGACGTCGCCAATCCCTTTCTTCTTTCCCCAAATTGTAAGGTCCCTCTGAGCAGGGGTTCTGCATGTGAGCTCTAGCTACACTCTGGTCTTCTGCATCTTCATCAGTAAAACAAGATGGTTTCCAGAGTGAGGGGATCAAGAGTTAGAGAGGAGGCATCCAAGAGTGAGGCTGTTTACCCCAGGGACTGTGAACTAGTGAAACATATTCTGATCACTGTATTTCAATATAATTGGTTTCCTTTGTGTCCAAGTATTTTATCATTTAAGAACATGGTTCCCAGAAAGGATCCTTTGGATTCTCCGGACATCCATTGGACTTGAACAGGTTCTATACTCAACATACATGCATGGGGGAGTTTGCTAGGTGGGAGAGGGGCATAGGATAGGAGATGTGTCCCCTTTTTTCAGGGAGCATGGGTGTTGTGGGGAGATCGGGGCACCTAGAAACAGCACAAGAAATCCAAAATGCTAAATGCCTACAGAGAAAGAACTGATAAATAAGATGACCCTCATTGCTACAGAAGAGTTTCCCTGCCATAGCAAGAGACATGATGGAAGCTGCCTTTATTTGGTCAAATCAATCTTATTCCTTTCTTGAGCTAAACACCTTTAGGAAAGCCTTCTCTTGGGGGGGAATTTTCTAGTGACTTCTGGCTTAACAGCTCAGGTAACAGAGGAGTCCAAAACACAATATCCCCTTCCAATGTCAGAGTGGGTCTCCGGCATCCATATCTGATTAGAACTTCATGACTATAAAACCTGAGCCAATCTTTCCACCTAGGACTTGGGTAGTCCATTTCACATCTCACTAAGAATATTTTCTTACAACGCCTTAATTTCTCCCCAATTTTCTGTCAAGTCACTCAAGTCTCTCTGAGAGAAAATAAGTTGTTTTTCAAATTATCTGGAACTTGTTCCTGCTTCTAGATGGTCAGAGAGGGGAAGTCAGGTATTCTCTGCATTACAGAAGGTTAGGCAAGGGAAATCAGGCAGTCTTCATGCATTATAGAACACTGGATCACAGACAGGAGTGACAAGGGGAAAAATTACGTTCATACCCTGAATAGTTCACACGCTCCCTGACCCATGGCGAGCTAGATGCGTGCAACAGGAAATATCTGACTCACCAGCTCTATTACTTCCAGTAGTTGCCCAGACCAGAAGATCCATTTGCATAAAACAAATCTAATCATAGAGATCAATGCCAGCTGACAGGATAGTTCGAATGTTGGGGCCCGACCAACCTTATTTAAATAAAGAAACCCTTACTGCAAGAGACAGGGACAAGAATAAATAGATGTTCCCTTCCAGGTAGTGAAAGCTTGGGAGACTTGTCTTAGGGGTTTGGAGGAATTCGTGACAGTAAATAGAGTTGGCTGGGTTCTTAATTCTGTGGGCCAACCTTAAATAACACTGGGAGTTGGCTCACTGCCACTTGAGAAAGCTAAATATACCTCCCTGCCTGTGACCACTCTTTCTTTTCTTTCTTTCTTTCTTTTTTTTTTTTTGGTTTGTTTTTCAAGAAAACAAACTCTTTAAAATCTATCATTTGCCATTTAATTTAACTGGTCCCTGGGACTAAGAGGAGCAGGAAAGGAAAAATGCACAAAAGGCGCATCTATTTAATAATTATGAACTAATCAAAACTGAGAGCAACCGTAGCTTCTGTTGCCCATTCATGAGCATATCCCCTCCTTTTTTGTGTCTTTCATCACCACACACCCACATTCTCATTAGAACATTTAAGCTGAATCTAATGAGATGACACTGAATAGGAATAAATGTAAAGTCCCAGGTTGGGTTCAAAAAATCAACTTTACAAAAATGGAGAAAGCACAAGTTTTTATGAAAAAAAAAATCTGCCTGAAGGTTTTAGTGGATTAAAGACTACTTTGGTGATTCAATGTGAGAAAGATATGGAATCAGAGGACCCTAATTCCAATCTTGCTTCTGCCACTCACTGTAACCTGGCTGACTATGAGCAAATCAATTAGCCCACTTGACTTGCTTTCCTAATCAGAGACAACCCAGATTGGACTTGATGCTTGCTCAGGTCAGCTCTAAATTTTTAGTCCTAAAACCCACATTGAGCTGTGATCCTCTTCAAGGCATAGTGAAAACAGAGTCCCCTTAACATTACAGCAAGAAACCAACAAGAAGAACAAAACAACAAATAAAATAGCAACAATCAATAGATCTTATCCATCAGGGTGTATTTCTTTTTTTAATGTATATTATATATTTCTTAGATATAGAATCATTGCATTAGAACTGAATGGTATGTAGTATATGGTGATCTTGAAAATCACTAAGTCCAGCTCTTTCTTTTTCAGATAAGGAAACTGAGACCTAATTAAGTGACTTGCCCAAGATCACACAGCTAGGATGTATCTGAGGTAGAATTCAAAAGCAGGTTTTTTTGAGTCTGAGTCTTATGGTCTAGCATCTGCACCAGCTGACTTTTAGAATCCCAATAGAGGATTTGTATGCAGAATTGAACAGAAACAGGAAATATAACTGTCTTTGGGAAATGTCAAAATTGTAATGACGCCAAATATTTCCTTGAAGCAAAAACCATCTTTTTAAACATTAATCTTGTGGGGCAGCTAGGTGGCGCAGTGGATAGAGCACCAGCCTTGAATTCAGGAGGACCCGAGTTCAAATCTGACCTCAGACACTTAACACTTCCTAGCTGTGTGACCCTGGGCAAGTCACTTAACCCCAGCCTCAAAAAAAAAAAAAAAAATTAATCTTCTGGTGATGTATTGTTGTGGGTCATGGGCTACCATAGCCTTAGAGCAACTGCCCATGGTCACCCAGAAAGCAATGGAGAGACCCATGAAATAGGGGGAATTACAAGCAAGGGGTTGTATGGGAAAAGTAGAATGCATGAGTATGTCATCCAAGAAACACACGAGTAGAAAAAAAAAAAAAAAATATAGGCTCATCCTATAGTAAAAGTCAGGGAGGCAAATGGTTAATCCTGGATAGCCTGGATACCTCTCAACTTTGACTTGCCATGGAAAAGGAAAGAAGGACCGTAGTATGGTGGCTGACTCCCTGTGGCAACATATGGAAAACAGAGTCAACAATTATAGAATTGGCGGGCATAGTTGGGCACTGATAGGAGTACCCACATGAGTGACCTCATAGCACCATTTAAATAGGTACCATACTATCGGAGCCTATGTTACAATGGACAAAACACTTTCTATTCAGGACCTTATAACCCACATACATAGCACCAGTATCACTGTTCCAATTCTGCAGATACGAACACGAGATTCAGAAAAATTCAGAGACTTGTCCAAGATGGCAACAGAGATGGGAGTTCTTATTCCAAAGTTCCGTTGTTCCACATTCATTATCTTCTCAACCATACTGTGTTATCTGCCTTTTTTAAAAATAAAGTAGAAAAGAATGAGGAGAGGGAGACTTTTAAAAAAGCACACTGACAGAGATTGGTGGGGCAGCATGATAGATTGACAGTCAGAAAGGGCCAGGGTTGAAGTCCCACCTTTGTTTTCTGAGGCTGGGGTTAAGTGACTTGCCCAGGGTCACAGAGCTAGGAAGTGTTAAGTGTCTGAGACTAGATTTGAACTTGGGTCCTCCTGAATTCAGGGCTGGTGCTCTATCCAATGCGCCCCCTAGCTGCCCCTGAAGTCCCACTTTTGACACTTACTGGCAATTATGACCCTGGGCAAGTCATTCAATTTCCCTTGGAATCAATCTTCTCATGTAAGATTGAAGATGATAATATCTGTCATATCTATAACTAATTGCTGTTATGAAGAACAAAAGAGATAACTCTGAAAAATACTTTGTACACCTCAAAGTATTTTATAAATAATTGGATGTGAACTATTGACATTAGCCAAAATCTAATATTTAAAATATAATATATATCATTGTTATATTCTACTTCTTATACTCTAATAGATCAAGATAGAATTAATAGCATATTCTAATTATTATATTTCATTATATATTTCAAATTATTCTGTATATTATGATATTTTATTAATACAATTATGTTATTACTATATTATTAGTATATATCGCACAGTGATACATATGATATTACTAGGTTATTGCAATAATTATGTTACTATAATCTTATTAATAATTTTATGTATTATTATTCAGAATATATTATGATCTATTACCAACATCATTAATATATTTATAGTGCATTATTTTTTTATATTTTTACATACTCTGAACAAGGTATAAACAACATTGTTATCTAATTTTATATTCTGTTATTAAATATTCTAAATATTATATCTATTCTATCCTATTGTCGTTTATTAACTTTATTATGTATATGATGTATATTCATTGTTATGTTATTGCTTATTATTCAGAATAGAGGGGATGGTTTGGTTAGTTAGTTTTGGTTTATGAGAAAGTTTTTTGACTCCTAGTGAAAGCACACCCAGAAATGCCTTCCTTGTAAATCTTTTTAAGTGCTGGAGATGATGAATCATCAGCTTGCTGGATATGTGACTCATCTCCCTTGAAAAAGAACAAACTTCCCTGTAAGAAAGAGCTAGTTCTTGCCCCCAGCAGCTCAGCTGTGCCATTCATTCTGTCCTGTCTCCTTCCCTGTGGACAGGAAAGACCCGGTCCAGACCTGGATGTCCTTCAAGAATTTTAGTCTAAAGTATAAGTATCTCATTAACCCCATCCGAGCTGCTCTAGAATACTCCGTCACTAGCATGGAGGAGCTGTGCTACATAAGACACCTTGAGTCCTATTGATATTAGACATTTCTTGCCATCTTCATGTGTCAGAAAACTAGGTAAGAGCTATTTTGGCAAGCAAGAGCTGCCAAGAAGGGGCTGTTGGGGAAGGATTAGGAGGTGTTATAATGGATCACAATTACTCATTTTAAAATTTTCCATTCCCATGACTCAGTCTCTAACACAGGTGTCTATGGTGCACTTTGAAGATTAAATAACAAACTTTTAAAAATAGGATGGATTTTTTAAGGTATCTGAAATGTTCCAAACTGAGTTTAACAAATAATGAGCCTATATATCTACAACCAAAGCCACTTCATTGTTTTGGCCCAGTTTTCTCATCTGTGTAATGAGGGATACATGTTCTCCAAGGCTCTTTCCAACTCTAGATCTTGATAGAATGCAGGCTTCTTCTTAAGAATAAAGATCCCCTCATCTTTTTTGGTATTTACATCCCCTACATCTCGCCCAGTGGGCAAATGGGTGGCACAGTGGATAGAGGGCCAGGCCTGGTTCAAATCTGGCATCAAAGATTAGCTGTGTGACATTAATCAAGTAACTTAACCCTCTTTGCCTCAGTTTCCTCATTTGTAAAAATGAGTTAGAAAAGGAAATGGCAAACCATTCCAGTATCTTTGACAAGAAAACCCCAAAAGGGGTCATAGAGAGTTTGACATAACTGGACGACGACAACAGCTAGCCCCGTTCCTGATACACAATAGGGATGTAAGAAAGACGACTGATTAATCTATCCATTTGATAGTCCTATGGCTTGGCCATAAAATATATTACAATGATAAAGATTCACTCCTTAATATGACAGAGAGAAAAAAAAGAAACTCTACCCTCCCCCCAAATGAAAATATCATCCTCATAAATTCACCCAAATTTCCGATAATTTGAATAATAAAGTTGCTATTTGTGAAGGAGTGGGATACAGCAGTGAGGCAGACAATTGGGCTCATATCTTCACTAAGACTAATGAAGTCTCTCTAATCTCTCTGAATATCAGTTTTCTTACCTGTAAAATAAAGAGTATATCAGCTTCACAGGAAGTTGTGGGGAAAATGCTTTATGAATGCATAAAAACACTCTGCCTTCTTAACCTCTGTTCCTTGAAATCCATTTTCTTTCAGAACATTAGCTCAAGGGGGCAGCTAGCTGGTGCAGTGGATAGAGCACCAGACCTGAAGTCAGGAAGACCTGAGTTCAAATGTGACCTCAGACACTTAACACTTCCTAGCTGTGTGACCCTGGGCAAGTCACTTAACCCCCATTGCCTTAGCAAAAAAAAAAAAAAAAAAAAAAAGCCCTCACTCACTTCAAATACTCCTTGTACCTGAAGCTTCTTCCTCCCCATTAAATTTCCCTTTACTTTCTATCCTCACTTTTCAAATTTACTTGAAAGTAAAATATTTTTCAATATTTTTTTTGGGGGGGAGGTATTTGTATCCCTAGCATTAGGTATTATCCCAGTCATGTAGTAAACATTTAAAAATGTTTGTAAACTGAATGATGGATTGATTAACTCCTAGGCCCTAGCTAGATTCCATGATATAGTTTAAGACAAGTTTCCAATGCTTGGGAAGTCCAGGGAGACTATTCTGATGGCTAAGGGAAAGTCAATTTCCATCCCTGTAGTTCTACCCCAAAGGGTAAATGTGAAGGAGGAGAAAGGAAGGAGCTGGGTTCTGAGTCCTTCTCTTCCCCTAGGTTTGTTTCCAAAGAGCTTTTCCCAGAAGTTATGTCCATAACATCATCAGAACTGAAGAGGGACCATCACTCCTGATAGAGTTGTAATGGAAAATCCTTGCATCCAGGCAAGCTCAGTTTTGCAACAGGAATATTACATGTGGAATCAAAGAATCTGGATTTTATTCTCAATTATGAAATGTGCTAAATGTGTGACTTTGAGCAAGTCACTTTCTAATTCTACATCTCTATTTTCTCATCTGTCCAACTAATGTGTCTTGTATCTCCATTTCTGGAACTGAAGATGCATACTGTAGTCTAGTTGACAATGTTGAAAGAGGGGATAAACAATGAAAAAGACAGTTCTTTCCAAATGGAAATACTGGAAGATCCTTGATCTCCTAATTCCCGGGACAAGTGGACACGAGGAATTAACAGATGGAACAATTCTAAAGCTTAGTTGTGTGATGGGAAGGGGCTTTGGAAGGAGATCTTAAGAGTGGTAGTCAGGAACCAATCAAGGGGATGGAAGCTTTCAAGCTGTTCTTTGTTGGGCTAGAAAAATACAAGACATCTTAGCACAGGACTGGAAGACTAGTGTCTCCCTGGATGTCAGCATCCTGAGGCAAAGTCCCAATGCATAAGTCCTAGTTCCATTTCTGAGTCCTATTGTTCAACATATTGAACTTTTGCTGGTGTGCTATAGCACAAAGTCACATGTAATTTAATCATAAAATCAATAATGCAAAAAGTCATTTATGTTCCATGGATATGTTTGGGAAATGTTTAAATATAAATTATAGGCAGTGAATGGAGAAGAAAAGTAATTGCACTTCTGTTGTTGTTTTTTTTTTTTTCCTGGCTCCAGACACTTGTGTGTGCTCAGCTATTTTCAATCACGTGCCAGGAAGAACTCCAGAAATCTTGCTTCTTGTAGCTACTCATGACATGGTGTCTCATCAAGTCTCCTAAAGCTCTGATCCAGGCCCTTTTCTCTTCTCCCTCCATACTGCTTCATTTGGTGATCTCTTCAGCCACCATGGATTCCATTACCCTCTCATGCTCCAAGTATTAAATCTCCAACTGTCTACTCGACAAACTGAAAGCTTCATGGACATCTTAAACTCAACATGTTCAAAACAAATGTATCATCTTTCTCCCCAATCTTTTCCTCTTCCATACTTCCCTATAATCATCAAGAATGCCACCATCTTTCAGCAATCCAGACTCACAACCAAAGTGTCATCCTCCACGTCTCACTCTCTCATCTGCATAGTCAATCTATTACCAAAGTCATTAATTTTATCTTTGTACCTTCTCTCCCACTCTAGTTTAGACCTTTATCACTTCATGCCTGGACTACTGCAGTAGCCCGAGGAGTGGTCTCCCTGCCTCAAGTTTCCTCCCATTCTAGACCTTCTTCCAGTCAGAGAGGTCTGATCATTATATGGACCTCTGTCCCTGTCTGCAACTCAGTAACCACTCCAGTGACTTCCTTTTACCTCCAGGATCAAATACAAAATCCTCTGACATTCAAAGCCCTTCACAACCTACCCCCTCTACTTTTCTAGTCTTCTTATTCCTTACAACATCCCTCACTCCAAAGCTCAATGAGCTGATGACTTTGGTCTCCTTGCTATTTCTTCTATATAACTTCATTTTTTGACTCAGAGTATTTTCTCTTGCTGTCTTTTGTGCCTGGAATACTTTCGTTCTCATTTCTGCCTCCTGACCTCCTTCAAGTGCCAAAAAATCTGACTATCTCCCTTAATTCTGATGTCTTTGTTAATTATCTTCAATTTATCCCATATGGAGCTAGTTTATGTATAGTTGTTTGCATGTTTTCTCCCTCATTAGAATCTGAGCTCATTGGACCTATATCCCAAAGAGATCTTAAAGGAGGGAAAGGGACCCACATGTGCCAAAATGTTTGTGGCAGCCCTTTTTGTAGTGGCCAAAAACTGGAAACTGAATGGATACCCATCGATTGGAGAATGGTTGGGTAAATTTAGTATATAAATGCTATGGAATATTATTGTTCTATAAGAAATGACCAGCAGGATGAATACAGAGAGGCTTGGAAAGACTGATATGAACTGATGCTAAGTGAAATGAGCAGAACCAGAAGATCATTACACACGGCAACAAGAAGACTATACAACGATCAATTCTGATGGACATGGCTCTCTTCAACAAAGAGATGATTCAAACCAGTTCCCCTTGTGTAGTGATGAAGAGAGCCATCTACACCCAGAGAGAGAACTGTGGGAACAGAGTGTGGACCATATCATAGCACTCTTTCTGTTGCTGTTTGCTTGTATTTTGTTTTCTTTCCCAGTTTTTTTCCTTATTGACTCAACTTTTCTTGTGCAGTAAGGTAACTGTATAAATATGTATACATATATTGGATTTAACATATTTAACATGTATTGGACTACCTGCCATCTAGGGGAGGGATGGGGGGAAGGAGGGGATAATTTGGAACAGAAGGCTTTGCAAGGGTCAGTGTTGAAAAATTACCCATGCATATGTTATTTAAATAAAAAGCTTTAATAAAAAAGATTTTTTACATAAAATATTTCTATCTATCAAAAAAAAAAAAAAAAAGAGAATGTGAGCTCCTTGATGGCAGGGACTGTTTTTGGCTTTTTTTCCCTATTCCTAGCACTTAGCACCATGTCTGGCATGATGTCCGGCATTTAAAAAATATGTATGTTATGTATATTTGTAATGTTTAGCAAGACAGAAACAAAATTTCTTTCTTCAAACTTCTTTTTTGATGAATTTTAGAAAAAAAAACTCTTTTTTTTTTTTTTCTTTATCACTACTCACTAACCTACCTCTATCTCCACAGTTTTGAAACCATTTCTTGTAATCTATATGTAATCAAGCAAAACAAGTCAGCACCTTGGCCAGGGGCGACCCAGTACTACTAGTCCATTGCTGTTCTCTTAAGAGGCGAGCAAGAGATTTCTTCACGAGCCTTTTGAAATCATGATAAAATCAGTTCTGGGGTCTTTTAAAGTAGTTTCCCCTCACATGGCTATGACAACCATCACATAAAGGATTCTGCTGGTTGTGCTCATTTCACTTGGCATCAGTTCACAAAAGTCTTTCTAGGTTTCCCTAAATCAATCATATTTACCATTTCTTATGCAAACAAAATTTCATCACATTTATATTCTATAAATTGTGCAATTGTTATCTACATATTGTGTACTTTTCTGTTACCTTTAATTTACTATAACAAAACAATACTTCTCTGGATATTCTTATATACATAAGATCTTTTTCTCAGTCCTTGGCCTTGAGATACATGACTAGCCCCTTTTTTTTCCAGAGGAAAATCTGCTTTGTTGGGTTCCCAATCAACGTGGCGAAATGTAGTATTTTAGAGTTTCCCCATCTCTCTGCTTACCTTAACTTGGGTTCCTCCAGCCAATAGTTTAGGAACACACTTGAACCTTCTCACTTTATCTCAACTCCAAGCTGGGCTTCATGAAATTTAATCATTATGACAATTTGATTTCACCATCTGAAACCCCCTTCTTATTCCTGTGGTTTGGCTGAGTATTTCCCACCTAGAAGAGCATTTCCTGATAGAGAACCAGCTTTAGAACTAGGAAGATCCAAGTTCAAATCCTTATCTTGACTCACACTGTCTATGGGATCTTAGGCAAATTATTTAGTATTCCACCAAATCTTTAAGACTATAAGTCACAACTAGGTTTGTATCCTAGGGAAATCATAAAGGCATGAAAAGGACCCACATGTGCAAAGTTTGCAGCAGCTCTTTAGATCTTTTTGTGGTAGCAAAGAATTGGAAAATGAGTAAATGTTCATCAGTTGGGGAATGATTGAACAAGCTATGGTACATGACGGTAATGGAATATTATTGTTTTATAAAAATGATGAACAAGCTGATTTTAGAAAGGCCTGGAAGGATTTACATGAACTGATGCTGAATGAAACAAGGAGAATCAGAAATATTGGACACAATAACAGCAAGAATATGCGATGATCAACTATGAAAGGCTTGCTTCTTCTCAATGGTTCAGTGATCCAAAGCAATCTCAATAGATTTTGGACAGGAAATGTCATCTCCATCCAGAAAAAGAACTATGGAGATTGAATGTAAATCATCACATGCTATGTTCACTTTTTTTTCCTATTTTTTTTTCCTTTTCCATGATTTTTCCTTTTTATTCTGATTTTTCTCTCACAACATGATTCATAAAGCAATGTGCATTAAAATTAAATAAACCAAAAAAAAACCCCTATAAATTACAAAGAAATAAGATTCTTCTTTAGCAAAGGAAGAACCTTTCTAGGATTGCCCTATCACAGATCCAATTCATGTCTCTGCCCCAAGAAGCCTGAGAGAACATCCCCAATCTCCTCAAATCATCTCTCTAGATAGGACAAATTTGTTTGAAGCCAAGTGGACAGGGTTATTCAAAATGCCAAGGATTTCTTAATGACTAAAATAACAAAGGAAGCTAGATAATTTTCAGAATTTTCAGAGTGAAGAGAACAAATAACAGCGACAATAACTCATCAATGTTACAATGATTAACAATAATGATAAATACCACAATTCCATTACTCAACTTTACCTTTTCTCAATAAGAGAAAATAGAGTTTATTTGTAAAGTTTGAAATTTTCTACGTGTCCTAAGGAGCTCCAAATATCAGACAAAAAGAACCTTAGTTGGTAGAACTCATGTGATCTTTGAACTTGGTTTTTATGTTAAGGAATTCTGTGAATTAATTACTTTCAAGCTAGGAAGCCAGATGATAATATGCTGACATTTACAGGACCTATTTTCCAGAGATTCGGTGCAAAGTGGAATTAAATACATCGAATGGTCATCTTGTATTTTCTGGATCTTTTGAATAGCTCCCCTTTGGAAAGGACCTGAGAGAAAAGGTGCCCTTCTGGCTACTCCTTACAAACTACAGAGCTGGCAATGCTGATTTCCTTCTGGAAGCTGTTTTAATAAATGTTTGGTGCATACAAATGTCAAATCCCACTGAGTCCAAAGGGAAGGAGAAATCTGATGGTGGGCTAAGCAGTGCAATAGAAGCATGCTTCATGATTTGGGCTCATATAAGAGCCTAAATCCCTGGAAGAGTTTTAGAATGCCAGTGAGATGATCCCTTATAAAAAGACAGCACGCCGCAGATAGCTGACTCATGGGTGTGAGTCACTCCTGCTGAGCTGGGCACTTTCATGAATTAATAGGCTCTAAGGAACTCATCTCCTAGCAAGTTTCCTGGGAATGGATGCTGTTAGAGATGGTGATGCTTCTCTGAATTTGGGGCCTCCAGTGGAAGTTTGTTTCTGCCTGAGTCAGATTGTTAGGTAACCTGAGAAAAAAATGAGGGACTCAATAAATGAAAAAGTCATATCACAGAATCTCAGAGCTAGAAGAGATTTCAGAAGCCATTTTGTTCAACCCAAAGAGCAATGGCTTTGGAAGGTGAACTCCAGAGTTCAAATCTGCCTCCACCATTTATAGCTAGATCTTTATTTAGGATAAATAACAAATTCCCTGAAATGATCACATTATCCAAATTCCTACTGCATATCTCCATTGGGATAAAACAAATTGCTATATTTTATTTTCATAATTATAACATCAAAAAGTGTTGATTCAAATATGTGTGAGAATGTCAGGGGATCCTTTATTTGTACTAATCAAGACCTAGCTGAACTATTTGTTGATCTTAGTCAAATGACTTAAACTCTCTTGACCTTAGTTTCCTCATCTGTAAAATGAGAGGAATGGGTTGACTACTTTTAAGGTTCTTTGAACTCCCTTTGAAATTCCTGGCTGAGCTCTCCAGTAAGAGAGAATCCATCATTTCCCAACGTCACTCATTCCATTTAGGGACAGCTCTTATTGTTAGGCAGGTTTATAAATAGTATTTTATTTTTTCCAAATACATGCAAAGATAGTTTTCAACATTCACCTTTGCAAAATCTTGTGTTAAAAAGTTTTTTTCCACTTTCTCCCCTTTCCTCCCTCCCTAAGACAGCAAGCAATCTAATATAGGTTAAACATGCGCAATTCTTCTAAACATATTTCTGTATTCGCCATGCTGCACAAGAAAATTCAGATCAAAAAGGAAAAAAAAAACATGAGAAAGAAAAAAAAACAAACAAGCATCCAAACAACAACAAAAAGGTGAAAATACTATGCTTTGATACACCTTGAATCTCCATAGTCCTCTCTCTGGATGCGGATGGCACTACTTTCCACCCCAAGTCTATTACAATTGCTTTGAATAACCTCATTATTAAAAAGAGCCAAATCCATCCCAGTTCATTATCACATAATCTTGTTATTAGAGAGTGCAACATTCTCTTGGTGCTGCTCACTTCACTCAGCATTAGTTCATCTGGGTTTTTCCAGGCTTTTCTGAAATAAGCCTGCTTGCCATTTCTTATAGAACAATAATGTTTGATTATATTCATACAATTTGTTCAGCCATTCCCCAACTATGGACATCCACTGGCTCTCCAGTTTCTTGCCATTACAAAAAGGGCTGCTACAAACATTTTTGCATGCATGGATCCTTTCCCTTCTTTTATGATCTCTTTGGGATGCAGACCCAGTAGAGACACTGCTGGCTCAAAATGTATGCAGTTTTATAGCCCTTGGGGCATAGTTCCCAATTGCTCTCCAGAATGGTTGGATCATTTCACAACTCCACCAACAATTGGTCAGTTTTTCTTACAACAATCTAATTCTTTCTTAACATCTTCTCCCCTTTATTCTTGGTTCTGCTCTCTGAAGCCAAACAACAAATACTGTTTCTCCTCCAGGGGACATCCCTTTCTATACGTGAAGACAATCATGACATCCTCTGTAAGTGTTTTCTACCCCAAACTAATTTGCACTTCCTTTAACTTATCCTCATAGGGCCTAATCTTGAGCTTCTTCATCATCCAGGTCACTATGGTCTAGATGTTTCCCTTTCCTCAAGTGGAGCACCTAGAACTGAACACAAAGATACAGCTGATTTTGATAAAACAGTGGACCACCTAGCATATATCTCTTGATGTTAGGCCATCGATTCAACAAACATTTATTGAATGTCTACACTATGCAAGTCACTGGGATAGGACAATGAGCAAAACATGGTTTCTGCCTTCTGGAAACCCACTAAATTCAAGGCATAAAACTTGGGTTTGAATCACAACTCTTCTATTTATTCTGCATATACTAATATATGTTCATGTTGTCTCTTCTGACAGATTGGAAGCTTTTTGGATCCAAGAACTATTTTTTTCTTTGTATTCACAGCATCTAGCATAGAATCTACAACATGGGAAACATTTTATAAAGGCTTTTACATTGGAAGATTGAATGAGTGTCTCTGGGCCCATCATTTAACTGCTTTAAATTCAGTTGTTTTTTGTCTCAATTGGCATGTGATAATATCTAAGATGAACTCCACATTTAAACCTTGTAATCTAGTCTATAAACAACCATATTTAAATTTGGGATGGGTAAAATATGATACAAAGGAAATAAAAATGCATTGGGAAGGTAGAAGAAGAACTCACATCTAGTTGAGGGAATCATGGAGGGCTTCATGAGGGAGATAATATTTAATTTGGATATCTAAAGAGAGATGGGGTTTTGTCCAATGGAGGGATGACATGAAGTCAAAGAAGAGCTTTCAAGTGGAAGAAATAATAGTCCAAAAGCACAGAGGACAGAAAGCTCAGGGCATATTCAGAGAAGAACAGGAAGAGTAGTTTGTCTGGGGTGGAGAGGATCTATATCTATATCTATATCTATATCTATATCTATATCTATATCTATATCTATCTATATATGAGTAATGGAAGACAAAGCTTGAAAAGACACATTGGAGTGGCAGCCCATAATAAAATAGTGAGTGAAGTTTAGATTTTATTTTCTTTCTCAGTCTTTCCTTTGCTAATTCTGCAATGCCTTTGCTCTCACCAACTGATCATTTGAAGCATTCGTGGTATATTGTGAAACGCATTGTGTTAAAGGAGAGAGTCATCCTCAAAGTCAGGATGTTTTGAGTTCGAGTTCAAACTCTGACATACATCAGCTGTGTAACACTGGGCAAGTCAGCTTCTCCATGTATCAGGCAATTCTCTGAGATTATGAAGTTGCAGGGAGGGTGCATACCTGCATTAGTAAATGGAGTTTCCTGACCCAGGAGTGCTCTATGTCAATAAAAGCACATCTGGATAGAGCACCAGCCCTGAAGTCAGGAGGACTTGAGAGTTCAAATCTGGTCTCAGATACTTAATACTTCCTGGATATGTGACCCTGGTCAAGTCACTTAACCCTAATTGCCTTAGCAAAGCAAAGCAAAACAAAACAAAACAAAACAAAAAAGCCACATCTAATCCCTATTCTTCTCTCTTTTTACTGCCTAGGGCGCCAAATCACAGCACTTTATTTCCAAAAGTGTCCCTTCCTTTTTACCTTCCTTTAAACCTTTCTTGATTCTCCTCCCTTCCTTCAAGTGTCATCTCAATATTGAAGTATATAGTGGTGGATATGGCGTGAGTTTAAATCCTGTCTCAATTACTAATTCTATGAAGCTGGTAGGCAAGTCACTTAATCTCTGTCTGCTTTAATCACCTCATCTGTAAAAATGGGGATAATAACAGCAAGGTTACTGTAAGGACCAAATAAGGTAATCCTTTGAAAGCTTTTGGCACTGTGCCTGGGATATAGTAGACACTTAAAAGATGCTTCTTTCTCTCCTTCTCCTTCCCACTGCTAATAAAAACTAAGCTGTTCTGGAGCCCATTATCTTGGGAGCCTAATAAATAACAGAAACTGATTTAATAATTTAATTTAAAATAATTTAATAAACAAGTTATCAGAGACTGAGAGTTTGAGCAGAGGAAAGGAAACACTAGCATTTCCTTGCTTAATGCTTAATGAAAAAGTGTAATCTAACAATATGTTATTTACAAAAAAAATATTTGCATCATAAAGATTCACTTGGAGTTGAGAAAAAGAGCTGCAGCAAAATCTGAAGTTAAAAAAAGAGATAGCAATCAGGATTTCAAAAATAGGCAAAATGGACTTGATTAAAAGGATCCTTAGTAAATAGGGAACCTACATTATGATGAAAGATATGATAGACACAAATTAATATCAATACTATATATTATAAGTGTGTGGTATATATATATATATATATATATATGACAATTAATATGGCATCTAAATACTATGTGTAGTATTTAGCAGAGTATTAGTATACAATTATATATACATAACATGCATGGCTGCTAAACAGCTATACTCTTTTCTATTTCCACTCAATAATCACCAGAAGTTTACATATCTAACTTTTCTTTTTTCTTTTTTCTCTAACTTTTATAAAATTCTATTCAGTTCTTCAACTTTTTTTCTTGCTCATTTTTTGGTTCATTTTCTCTAGCTTTGGAAAGGGTACATTGAGTTTCCCCATTATTGTAGATGAATTATTTCTTCTTGTAACTCAGCTTTTCACAGAATTTTGTCTCTGATCTCAAGGGGCTTCCATTTTAATGGAGGAGTTAAGTCGTATGGAATGTTTCACCTGCAAGTCAGTTGGAAGCTTCATGTGGTTCTTAGGGTATATTAATCAGTAGATGATAATGGCTCTTCTTGAATATCATTTCAACGGATGAAATTATATTATTTTATGAGGTTGAGCCATTGACCGTGTTGATAATATTCTTTTCTGGCTCTTCAGGAGCTATGGCTGCAGCATTTGAGGAAGTAGTTGCTGGCCTACATTTCTGCAAGGCTGCTTGTGGGCTTGATGCCCATGGGAACTGTGTGGGAAGCACTGCTATTCCCAAGGTTCTTGGGTTCAGTGCACTGGGCTGTATGCATCAGGAGTTGAGAGGTTATGATGGTCAAAGGGTGACACAGCATGATTGACACAAGCTTTCTCCTTCCCATCTCTCCCTCAAGGTAACTTGTGTGTGACAATTGGTTGACAGTTTTTACAGCTAGCTGGCTCTTTCTCCACAGGAGTTTTCTCCCGAGAAGATGGCTGTGAGGGCTGTAGTGGAAACAGGAACAATGATCTAGTAGGTCCTGCTCTGTGATACCTAATGGAAGCAGTTAGTCATCAGTTGTTTCTAGAACTCCTTCCATTTCCATATCCATAAATATCCTTTCCCTCCATGCCTAGAATGTAGTTCTTTCTCACTTTGACCTTCTAGAATTTATCTCTTCCTACAGAGAGCAATATGTGTCATGTCCTGCAGAAAGTCTGTCTTGATCTCCTCAGTTATTAATGCTCTCCACCTGAGAATTACTTGTATATCACGAGATGGGACTGATAAACATACCTAGCACACTCAGCGGATAGAATCCCCACATGGGAGAGGCAGGAAAGCCAACCTTATGATGTGCCCCACTATCCAATTTGGAGCATCGAAGCATCTGAAGACATTCTGTGACTGGTTCTGGTCTACTGACCATCTGGTGAAGAAACAGATTGTCTCTTGGTTACAGAGTCAGCACTGAGCTGCTTTCAAATGGCATAAACCAGTCAAAGTGAATTTTTTTTCCTCTGCCTCATTCCTCCCAGCTGTATTGGAATTTGGAAGCAAGTAAGACAGAAAGTCTTAGAGCAGGGTAAGAGCACATGGCGCTAATGTGGTGTCTGCTTATCGCTTCTGATCAAGTATGGAAGACAGCCGTGGCTTGGGACCTGTTTGACCCAGCGTAGATTGAAGTCAGCCAAGAGTGAAGAACTGGCAGGCAGCTAGATGGGATAGTGGATAGAATGCTAAGCTTGAGATCAGGGCAACCTGAGTTCTCCTCTTGACTCATGCTAGCTGGGCTAATCATTAAACCTCAGACTCAGTTTCCTCCTCTGTAACATGGGTTTAGCTATCATCTCACTAGGTTGTCCTGAGGCTCAAATGAGATAATGTATTTGTATAGCCTTTTGAAAACCTTGAGATGCTACATAAATTATTATTATTTGTCATTACTGATACCGTTATGCATTGTTATTATCCCATGCTTTAGCATTATTCAATTACTACTTTTATTATTATCCACTGGCTATGCAGAATTTGGAAGTGAATTTGTGAGGCAGGTGCTAGTTAGAAACTGCTTTAAGTTTCTGAGTCCACACTCCTGGGGACCTAAGGAGAGGCAAGGGAATATGTAGCCCTAAGTGTTAAGGGGAAAATATTTGCACATCTCTTTTTGCTTTATTTTGGCTGTAAATATTTTCTTGTAAAAGTTCATTTATGTTCATTATTTAAGTATTTATCACACAGGTGGTCATCATTAGAGAGAAATGATCAACATGGGGGCTTGAGATAATCACCTTAACTTCCCCAGGAATACCCCCAGAACTCAGGGAGAAACATAGCCTGTCAGTTTTAGTCTGGAAGAATGAGGCTAGAGCTATCTATCTTATCTATCTATCTATCTATCTATCTATCTATCTATCTATCTATCTATCTATCTATCATCTATCTGTCTATCATCTATCTATCTATCTATCTATCTATCTATCTAATCTAAATCTATCTATATCTATCTATCTATCATCTATCTATCTATCTATCATCTATCTATATGTATATCTATCTATCAATCTATCATATCTATCTATATAAATCTGTATCTATCATCTGTCTGTCTATCTACATACAGAAGTATGTGTATATTTTGGGTGTATATATATATATATGTATATGTATATATATATATACATATACATATATATGTAAGAACGTACATACACAGAGAGTATTTATTTTCCATGTCACCCCCCCCCCCCCCCGTGTTCAATTAGAAGTAAGCTTCTTGAGGGAATTGTTTCATTTGTGTCTTCCATTTCCAAGATTTGACATATAATAGGATCAATTTGAATTGAATTGAGGACACGTGCTCCTCTCTGATTATCTCTTTATTTATAGTAGTTATCAATTACCTATTCACTATTTTTATTGGGTCTTTTCCAGTCTAAAAGTCATAAAATATACTCCCTCCTTGGCCTACTCTCTTTAAATTGCTTCTTTGCTTCCAAGAAAGCTCCTACAGGAGGCTTTTCTTGAGCCTTCCTATGATTGATGCTTTCGGCCCCTTTTAATATCAGTTTGTATTATTCTGCAAAAATATGTGTGTGCATATTGTATCCTCTGAGTAGACTACAAACTTCTTGAGGGCAAGAATGATTTCATTTTCAGCTTTGCTTCCCCGGCACCTAGAACAGTGCTGCAACATGGTCAGATGAATGGAAGGCATCAGTTAAGTGTTTCTCAGACGCATTGCTTTTGGATGTTACTACTAGAATCTGGCCCATCAGGGTCTGTTTATTTTGTGGAAATAACAGGAAGCTAGAGGCAAATGAGACCATATAGGTTTCAATGCAATGGAAAGATTATTGGCTCTAGGGTCAAAGGACCTGGGTCCAATTTCTCCCTTTGTCTCTTGTTACTTGTGTATCATTGGTAAAATCAGTTAATCTCTCTGAGCCTGTTTCCTCATCTCCAAAATAAAAGGATTAGATTGG
The DNA here is from genome assembly GCF_048593235.1 of Sminthopsis crassicaudata. Taxonomy (NCBI): domain Eukaryota; kingdom Metazoa; phylum Chordata; class Mammalia; order Dasyuromorphia; family Dasyuridae; genus Sminthopsis; species Sminthopsis crassicaudata. Next base: position 664,037,575 of record NC_133618.1, read on the forward strand.
ATGGATTCTGAAGTCTCATCTTGCTCTAGAAATACAACCTTAGGATTTAATTGGATATTCTTACTTTATCTTTAAGGAAACTGAGGCACAAAGAAAGATTTGCCTGAGGTATTATGATAAACTAGTGGCTCAATCCCAGGGATGTCTTGATCCTCAGTGTGGTTGTCTTTGTCCAATTCCACATTAGAAGTCTGGATACTTCCCAAGAAATCCTTGGAGTTCACTATTTGCTAGACTACTTTTCTCTCTGAGGAGACGTTTTTGTTCTATCCCAAGTACTTAGTACTAAGCAAAAACATTTATAAGCCTATATAAAACAACAGAGCTATAAAAGTTGCTTTAAGGACCAAAGTTCAGATTTTCTATCACAGGTTTTGATACTGTATAGTTAGTTTCATTGTTCCCTCCATAGTCTCTCTCCTTACTAAATAGCCTTTCCTTCTCTGTGATAGTAGGGTGACCCAGGGATCTCAGAAGCTATGCCAGAAAAATCCAATCTCTCTCATATTCTACCACCAGAAAGACTTTTAAGTATAGACTTGGACTAAATAGGAAATAGAATACGTGTCTGTGACTTGCCCAGCTAACCATTAGGTTTGTTATTAGATGATAGATCCATAATTAAGAATTCTGGCATCTGAGGCAAATTTAATTGCTGCTAAGGGAAAGTTTACCCAAGCTGAGTTGAGTTACAGAGAGCCTTTAATCCTCAGGAGATGGCATGACTGAGCATGGATGAGTTTAAGTGTGACCTTCTTCAGGAAATATATCCTGATACCTTCACTTGTTGATAACCTTTAAATAACTTTGCATTTATTTTTGTACATCGTCTATATCATTTAGCACAGTGCCCCCATCTCCTGAGCACTTAATATAACCTTTGTCTTTTTGTATTTCTCATTTTTCTGTAAATATCTATCTCTCCACAGATGTAACTGCCTTAAGAGCCGGGCCAATCTCATGCTTGCCGTTGTATCTTCAGCACCTAGGATAGCACCCAACCCAAACCAGTGCTTGAAGTGCTGAGTATGGAGTCAGGAAGGCTCATCTTCTTGAGTTCAAATCTGGTCTCAGACACTTAGTAGTTATGTGACTCTGGTTAAGTTATTCAACCCAAATTGCCTCAGTTTCCTCATACATAAAATGAACTGGTGAAGGAAACGATTAACCATTTCAGTAACTTTGCCAAGAAAACCCATTGTGCATTGTCACAACTGAACAACAGAATTTCTTAGAGCCCCCATAAAAGGCACTGAACTCTTGGAGATGAATGGGTCATCAATGGGTTGAAGGACAACTAAAGAAATGGAGTCTCTGAATCTCAGCAACCCGACATCGGGGAAAGCCTTGCTTGCCCTCTCCTTGTTACTACTAGATCACAGGATGAATTCTTTGGAAACAGAAGGAAAAAAGAGTTACTCAACTTCTACTTTTAGAAGTAGTTACAGTATTCTGACACATAGAAAAAAAAGAAGAGAGTGCTATGCTAAGAATCACACTGTTTTTAGACTATCTCCTATTACCACATCTATTCTGATTATACAGAATTTCACAGAGAAAAAAAGATATTTTCTGGAATGAAAAGTGTTTTTGTAACATCCATTCTATTGATCTCTGCCTCTCTTAGACCTCCATTTTCATCTAAAATTTAAGATTTGTTCCAAATACACATGGATATAAAGTTATCAAATTACTCATGGAAGACTTTAACCAAGCAAAAAGCTGAACATTGAGAAAAAATATAGGTTTCACATTTCATCCTCTTATATCACACCATGGAGAGAGACTTCCATTATATCACATCAATATTGATGAAGCACTTACAAAACTCTTTTGGACTTTCTTGCTTTTACACAGAAACCCTCATAGAAATTTACAGCAGGATGAGATTTTGAAGATTATGTGGTCTGACTTCTGCCATTTACAGACATGAAAACTATGGCCTAGACAGGTTAAATAACTGGCCCAAATTCATACTCCTAGGTCTTTTGGCTTTAAATTCAGGACTTTTCTTTCTCTGTGCTGCCTCTGATTAAATCCAAACCAACAAGACATTTATTAAGCACCTACTATATGAATAGTATTATATAGACAGCTAAGTGGTATATTTGATAGAGTACCAGACCCACAGTCAGGTAGCCTGAGTTCAAGTCAGTTCTCAGACACTATTGACTGTGTGACCCTGGTGACTTAACTTCTATTTGCCTTAGTTTCCTCAATTATAAAATGAGAAAAAAATATATATATTTATATATATCTTTCTCCCTACTATATTACAATACTAGGGAAATGAAGACAAAACAAAAACAAGCTCTGCCCTCAAGAAGGTCTCGTTCTTCATGGGAGATTCAACGTGTCTGTAGATAAGTAGAAATATGATAATTCTGAGAGGAAGGAGAGCAGGGAATCAAGAAAAGCTAAGCATAAGGGGTGTCACATGAGCTGATTCTTTAAAGGGGCCAGAGATAAATATATGACTCCTCATTGTGATTATATATAGAGAATTTTAAGAGACTCGGGCTTTTTTAAGAGAGAAGAGTGGCTTGGATGATTTTTATTAAGCCCAAACTATTTTTTAGGACTGAGGAATTAGAGAAGAGTGAATGAAGCCTTTTTTTTTTTAGCAAGGCCACCCCACCCCTTCACCCTGGTTTCTCTATTCTATTTAGCTTCAGTACTGGGAGAAAATAGGACTTGAAACACCAGCAGACTCTTCTTATAAGCCAGGCAAATCATATCAAAATGTTTCATTGAGCGTATTAAAACAAAATCTAACTAGGAAGAAAACCCTTGTCATGAAATTGTTCTTGCCTTTTATCTTCCCTGAAATATCAAACCAACTGTCTGCTTTCTCCTGATCACAGGTGGTCCAAAAGCAGAGGTGAAATAGGTGTTTTGATGGGCAGGAAATATCTGCCAGCTGCTCTAAATAATTATCCCTTCTTTCTGACTTGATACTCTCATTCAAATCACCAAATAAGTAGGTGATAAATGTGGAGCATCATATCTAAAAGATTCTTTTTATGGTTTTTTTGGGTTCAGCTTCTACTGCTTCGTAGATCCTTTTATTTCCATCCTTCCCACTGGGTAGGGGCAGATCCGAATCCTGCCAAGTCCTATATTATCTCTTCTTGGTAAGTAGTTGGGTAAGAATGTTGGTTAAGAGGGTTTTTTTCCTCTGTTATGGTCCTCTTCTCCCTATCACCTTTGTCCCTGGAAATTTCTTCAGCCATATCCTAAGTTAGCTGGCTTTTTAGTCTAAGAGTAATAACCTTTAGGTAATATGATCTTTTTCTTTTTTTGTGGGGGTAAGAAGGATTATATCAGATAAATAAATTATTAATGCAACCAGAGTACCTCAGAATCCTCAGTGAGAAAAATTCTCATCATTCAGACAAAGGTTTGACATTCTGTCTTGATATCCTGGATAAGGATGGTATGAGATACAGAATAAATATATTTCACTGGGAAGAGGGAAAGATGGTGGGAGGTAGAAAGGTTTATACTTTTACCTGATGGAGGGAGAAACATCTTCTTCCCTAGAAAGGTATATTCATTTCCTGAGTTCAACCAAGCAAGCAAAAAGAATTTTTAAATGGCTACTATACGGGTGTGTTAAGGGTGTGTATATACAAACACAAAGAATCCTTGCTTGCAATGAGCTTACACATTAAACAACAAATATATATTCAGCATGAATATATGCATTTGCAGTTAAATACAAAATAGTTTGGAAGGGAGAACAATGGTGGTTAAAGGGAAGAAAAGTTTTCATGCAGAAGACAATGCTTGAGCTGACTCCTAAAAAAAAAAAAGACAGTCTCTTAGGTCAATAGAGGGGAAAACTTCATTATAGAGAACAGAGATATCCAGTAAAAAGGAAAGAAAATGGCATCGTAGGGAGGTACAGAAAAAGGGCAAACTTGTCCAGGTAACAGAGTGCAGAGGAGGAATAATATCCTTTGAGACGGGAAAGGGAGAGGGTAGAAATTGGACAAATGTTGTATCTTTTAAAAAGACTTTAAAAGCTAAACAAAAACAAAACAAAAAGTTTAAAATTTACATTTAAATAAATCTTAAAATGTAAACAAGTGAGCAATAGGTCTGTGCTTTATAGGAAGTTCGTGGTAGTGGTGTATAGGAAGTTCGTGGTGTGGGACAACAATGGTGGGAGACTTGAGGAAAGAAGCTTGATGAGGAAACAGTGCAACAATCTGGGCAAAGGGAGATGAGGGCCTAAGCCAAGATGGTGGCTGCATGAATGGAGAGAAGGGCTTGAATATGAAAGGCATTGAATATAGGCTTTAGCTCCACAGACTATCTTCCCACTGGCCTTTCCTCCATCATCCTGGTCCTCTCCCAGGACCATCTTCCCTTTGGCCTCTAAGCAAGGAAGGGTTAGACTTCTATTTCTCCATTTTTTTTCCTGCATCCATTATCAGACTTTCTTCCATACACGCTAGTTGGTCCCTGTCCCCAAATAGTTTTGCCCCGAGTGAAACTATTCCACATTAATCTGGTCTTCATCCTTTGAATAAGTTCTGGGTTTTTGGTCTGGGCTCAGCAGACTGTCCCCTTGCCCGATTGAAACAGACCTGTTCTGAAGTTTTTGCAAAGTATCTTCTTCTGGAAATGTGTTGTACTCCAAATATTTGTGCATTATCTCACTCAAAATCAGTTCAGAGGCTTAATCTGTTATTGGTTTGAAAGGTCAGAGGAGGTCACAGAAAGCCATGTCTGCTCTCCGCCATCTTGGCTCCACTCCAAAGTTCTGGGTTTTCAAGGTCTTTTCTAAACTATGACTCCCCAAAATTTACATAGTACTTCAGATCTGACAAGGATATAAAACATGTAGGATTATCCCTTTCTTATTTTTAGGAACTACCTCCTAATTAATGCAACCCATGATTGAATTAGTATTTTATCTGCCATATCACAATATTGATTTATATTCAATTTAAGGTCCACTAAGACCCCAGATCTTTTACAGAAAAATATTTCATTAGTCATGGTCCCCCAAAGGATCTCCTCCCCAGTATGTATACATACATGTACACACCCACACTCATACTGTTAGTCTTTCCTTTGAATTTATCTCAATAAACCATGTACATTGTGTATATGTGTGTAGTTATTTTCATGTTATTTCCTCAATTAGAATGTGAGATCTCTCTGGGGATAGACTGTGGTTTTTGCTTTTTTTGTATCCTCAGGCCTTGACGCAGAGCCTGGAATTTAGTAAGTATTTCATAAATGTTTATTGTCTAACTTTTCCATTTCTTCTATTAAATTTTATGTTATTTGATTCAACCCAATGTTTTAGCATGGAATTGCCAAGATATCTTTGAATCCTGAAACTGTCATCTGATATATGGCGTATTACCTATCTGTTCTAGCATTGTCTCCTCTACAGAATTCCATCTCTGCCTTTTCCCAAGTCATTGATGAAAATATTAAACAGCATGGGCTCAAGAACAACTTGCTGGAGTAATCTACTGTAGATAGTTCAAGTTGTCACTGAGCTACTTTTGGGGCATGAACAGGTCCAATTCCATCCAGATTATTTGGCCCACTTCACTCTATCTTTTTCAGAAAAAAAATACCATGAGAGATTTTATTAAATGGGATATGAAAATCTAGTTAAACTTTATATATGTACAATATATACACAGAGAGAATAGAAAAAATGTATGTGCATGTATATATATATATATATATATATGTATAAAATATATGGGTAGAAAGTGAGAGGGTAAAAGGAGAGAGAGAGAGAGAGAGAGAGAGAGAGATGAAGGGAAGGAGAGTGAGAGGGAGGAAGAGAGAAGAGAAGTAGAAGGAGGAAAAAAAAAGGAGAAGGAGGAGGAGGAAGAAGAGAGAGAGACAAAAAGAGAGACACACATAGAAAGACAGAGATACATTCTCCTAATCTATCAGTTTAGGGGATAGGGATTAGACCTATGTATGATGAATGTCAAAATGAGGAAAATCCATCCACCAACACAGATTAATTGGTCAACTTTTCAATCTTTGAGATTACCAAGAGGCTGTGACTTTCCCAGAGTCATATTATGTGTCAGAAATGGAACTTGAACCCAGCTTTTCCTGGTTCTAAGGCTGGCTTTCTATTCACTGCACAAGAGAACCTTTCATAGGCTGAGTAATCCCAATCCAAAAAAGAAACAAAGTCAGTCAAGCTGATAATGGTCTTGATTAAGCCATGATGGTTCTTTGTGCTTATCACTGCCTTTTCTAGGAGGTCAGTCTGGTCCTTGAGGAATCAGACCTCCATCCTGAACTTCCCTACCTCCATCTCAAGTTCGCCAACATCTCTTCTAGTTCTGCTTTTTGGGTACCAATAGAACCCATCTTCCCCATATCATGGGGAATGCTCCTTGGATCTCCCTTGGAATGCTCCCCATCACTTTGTCCTGGCTAAGTAACATCCCCTATTTTTCCATGAGCTTCCACTTCTCCTCATCATGGCTGACCCTCTCTATTTATTTCAGATCACCAATATCATCTGTCATCATCATTTTCCTTCTGAGAAAAATGTGTCTGATTTAGCTCTTTTTTTGACGGTGAGTCACAACAACTTATTTTGCCTATTTCTTCTGCACAAGGGAAATCAAAGGGACATTTTAGCTTCGTGGGGATCCAGCCAGCTGCAGCAAACATCAGAGGACTTGAATGTACACGGGCCCCAGGAATCCTTCTGCATTGGGTTCGTGGCCTCTGTTTCTATTTGAGTTTGACACCTCTGATACAGACTAACCTTCTCAGTTTACAGATTCAAAAACTGAGGCTCAGAAAGATCAAGCAGTTTTTCTGAGATCCCACACATATTAAGTAGCAAAGCAGATCTGAACCCAGATTTTCTGACTCTAAATCCATTGTTATTTGTACCATTTCCATAGAACTCAATTCCGCTGGAGCAGTATTTCACCTATGACAGATGTTAGGGAGGGTATATAATGATCCAACAGATGCCCCACACATTGGCTATATATATATATATATATATATATATAGAGAGAGAGAGAGAGAGAGAGAGAGAGAGAGAGAGAGAGAGGCTTTAATGCTTCTAATTGTAGGTCAGAGTACAAGGACTTACACTGATTAGAGAGCAGGAGAGGCTCTTCAAGGAACTTAGACCAATCGCATCCTTCCTTCCTTCCTTCCTTCCTTCCTTCCTTCCTTCCTTCCTTCCTTCCTTCCTTCCTTCTTTCCTTCCTTCCTTCTTTCCTTCCTTCCTTCTTTCCTTCCTTCCTTCCTTCCTTCCTTCCTTCCTTCCTTCCTTCCTTCCTTCCTTCCTTCCTTCCTTCCTTCTTTCCTTCCTTCCTTCCTTCCTTCTTTCCTTCCTTCCTTCCTTCCTTCCTTCCTTCCTTCCTTCCTTCCTTCCTTCTTTCCTTCCTTCCTTCCTTCCTTCTTTCCTTCCTCCCTGCCTTCCTTCCTTCCTCCCTGCCTTCTTCCTTCCCTCCCTTCTTTCCTTCCTTCTTTCCTTCTTGCCTTCCTTCCCTCCCTTCTTTCCTTCCTTCTTTCCTCCCTGTCTTCCTTCCTTTCTTTCTTCCTTCCTTCCTTTCTTCCTTCTTTCCTTCCTTCCTTCTTTCCTCCCTTCCTTCCTCCCTGCCTTCTTCCTTCCCTCCCTTCTTTCCTTCCTTCCTTCTTTCCTCCCTTCCTTCCTCCCTTCCTTCCTCCCTGCCTTCCTTCCTTCCTTTCTTCCTTCCTTCCTTTCTTCCTTCTTTCCTTCCTTCCTTCTTTCCTTTCCTCCTTCTCTCCCTCCCTCATTTCCTTCCTTCCTTCCAAATCAATGGATATTTATTAAATACCTACTGTGGACAATATTGTTATATCTATATTGTTAGTGGATCCCTACTAACAACAGTGAGGGTAATCTATGAAGATTATAGCCCTATCTTCACACATGGGCTTCAATTACTTAGATAAACTAGACTAGCAGAGCACTTGTGCTTGGAATATCTCTATAACCTATAGAACCATAGCTAATAATTTTGTTCCTGGTTTAAAGAACACAAATGTAACCAGGACAAGTAGATGGAAGGGAAGACCTTGGGAGAGGGACTTCTGAATGAAAGGAAATACCCCAAGATATTATTCCATTGTAAAGAGACAGATATCCTTGGGCCCTGAAACTGCAACTGAAGAGACTCCTATTAGGTGAGGGAGATGCTGGTCCTGGGAGAAGCTGATCCTAGGAGAAGCTCCCCTTGATATGGCCACTGGCTTGGGGGACAGAGGGAGTGTGCCATCTGATAATGCCCCATTTTAATTAATATGCTTGCTGACAAGACACAAATTCAGTTGCTCAAGGATTACAAATGTTGATACTGTCTGCTATATTTTGTCACCTTGGGACAAAACCCCAGTTGCCTCATCCTAGTTAGAGCTCTAGTAATTGAAGTCAAAATATGATTACGTGCTAATAGGACGGACAGTTAGGAGGGGATTTAGAGATCAGTTAGTACAACCTCTTTTGACTGATAAGAAAAATGAGACCTAAGCTAATAAAGCTGATTCTTTAACCATGCATCTAGTAGTCTACTCTTCAGCCTTTGGATGATTTGGGTTATAGGTTAGTTAACTTGCCATCTTTTAGGGCCAAACAAGGGGCAGAAGTCCACGACTTGCTTTAATCCTGGATGCACTAAAACAAACGGGAGGTATTTAACATGGAGAGGCAGTGTGGCTTAGTGAGTAAAGTGCTAGAATCGGAGTGAGGAAGACTTGAGTGCAAATCCCATTTCATAGACTTATTAGCTGTGTGACTCTGGACAAGTCACTTAAACTCTTCTTCAGTTCTCTCATCTTTAAAAGTGAGAGGGTTGGATGTGGTAGGGCAATCTATGATCTTATGGGAGGAGCTCAGAGAAAGAATTGGAAGGAACCTTATCAGAACACCTTTTTATTTCCTAAATAAGGAGAAGGAAGCCAGAGAGGTAAAAGGAAGGGAACCTGCTCAAGGTTACATGGGTAATAAGTGTACGAAGTAAGTTTTGAACTCACGTCTTTCTGACTTCAAGGCTAGCCCTCTTTCCTCTCTTTGATGTAGGATTGGATTTTTAGCTGTATAAGAAGGTGCTGCTTGGCAGGTGCTTTAGAAAGTTTTGGGGATGTGAAGGATCTCAGTAGGAAACATAATGGAGCCAAAGCTTGTAGCTGCCAATCGCGCTGTCCCTTCTGGGAAGAGTCCTGCCTTCACTCTGAGAAGAAGGGAAGATGGCGGCTGAGAGCCAATGGCCATCAGCATCTCCAGTGATGAATGGGATCCCGGCTCCTTAGGCTCAGTCCAGATGAGGAGAAATGAGAAACAAGCATTTCATCCCCTATGCTCCCTTGGCCATTAATAATTAGAGCTGTTGATGTCATCTTTGTCCCTGCTCTCACGACAGTCATTCATCTTCAGTTTCTTCTGCCAAATGCCAAGAAGAAAATGTTCTGATCATTCCCTCAGGGATGGGAAGGCAGAGGGGTAGTTGCTATTCAGACACTTCATTCTGAATTGTATCTCAAACTCACCATGGACTGTTTTCCCACTTTGCCCAGCCAGCCCAAAGCATGGAAGGACTAAAATGTTGGACTTGCAGTTAATACAACCTGGGCTCATCTCCCATCCCTGCCACTTGCTAGTCACTTAAAAGCTGTCTGCCTCAGTTTTCTCATCTGTAAAATAGGGATAATAATAACCCCTCTCTCTCTTATGATAGTGGTGAATATCAAATAAGATGGTCTGCGAAAATGCTTTGCAAACCTTAAAGTGTTATAGAAATGTGAAGTATCATTGATTTGTCTCATGCTTCTTTTTTTCTATGGTGTTCAGATAGAAATGGTCCTGGCATAAGTCACTCTACTTGTATTATTCTTCGAACATTACAGTATTTCCAAAGTATTATTATGCTTCTAGTATTATTCCTGTTCTTGATGTTGCCATTAGGCTTAAACATCAAATATGATATTGGTGGGATCAAGTGAAAGTCTCTGTAATTTGATTATTAATTTGCTGATTTATTTTTAAAAAATAAAAGAAGTAATGGGAAGGACATTTGAGCTCTTTGGGACTCAGAATAAACCAGCCAGATCCAGCTGTCTCAAGCATCAAAAATGATTGCAGCTGCCTAATCTCTAATTATAGAATTCCCATTATTGGTGATGTAAATGGCCAAGACCAGTGTTTGACTTCTGTGATCCCAGACTCTTTGGAAAGCTAAGATATTGGGATGTTTTCTGACTTTTTTTTTGAGCTGATGATGAAACTGAACCATCTGTAAGTCATTGGGGAAAATAGAGAAAAGCAAATGATGTTTTTGTATCTTGTTTCTGGCTGCCACTGCACCCTACACATAATTTTGGGTGAGGTTCTCTGACCCTATTTCATGGAACTATTTAGAGCTTCTAAGCTCTGACGTATTAAAGTATTTTGGGTACTCTGGGTCAGTTTCAGCAATTCTGATTTTAACGATGTTTACTTCTCTATTTTTTTTGTGTGTGTAATCAGAAATATCCACAGGCAAAGTTCTCACAGTGAAAGCTGACACTACATTTCAGATCAGTCAAGATGGCAGAAAACCTGAGCTCAAAAGACACTGGAGTGGTTTACCATTTCCTTCTCCAGCTCTTTTTACAAATGAGGAAACTGAGGCAAATAGAGCAAATTATATCGGTATTATACACTTCAACAACAATACTATATGAGGATCAATTCTGATGGAAGTGGCTCTCTTCAGCAATGAGAGAATCCAATTCAATTCCAATTGGTCAGTGATGAACAAAACCAGCTACACCCAGTGAAAGAACACCGGGAAATGAATGTGGATCACAACCTAGCATTTCCACGCTTTCTGTTATTGTTTGCTTGCATTTTTGTTTTTCTTCCCAGGTTATTTTTATTTTCTTTCTAAATCTGATTTTTCTTATGCAGCAAGATAACTGTATAAATATGTATACATATATTGTATTTAACATATACTTTAACATATCTAACATGTATTAGATTACCTGCCATCTAGGGGAAGGGTGGAGGGAAGGAAGGGAAAAGTTGGAACAGAAGTTTTTGCAAGGGTCAATGTTGAAAAATTACCCATGCATATGTTTTGAAAATAAAAAGCTATAATAAAAAAAAGATATGAAAAGATTTTTAAAAATTACTAGATCAGGCCCATGCAACTAGAAAGTGTCCGAGGCAGAATTTGAACTCAGGAAGATGAGCTTTCCTTGATACTTTGTCTAGCATGCTATGTATTATGGCACCCCTAGCTTCCCACAGAAATTAAGATGCTTCCACATGCTTATGAGTTGGCTGTGTCATTTTTCACCTGTCTCCTTTGGGGACAGAGTGGCTCTCAGATCTCCATTCACCTTTGAGAAGATTTCCCCAATCTCCATCTCTAATTTCAGCTCTTGACCAGCTTTATTCCCATATTGGATCTAGTCAGAGGTTAACTAAGACTCTCACCCTGATCCTATTCCTTATTGCCTTATATGATCTTCGAAAATCCTCTTAACATTTTTGCAGTGGTTTAGGAAATGAGGGGGGGCTGGACTACAGTTGCCTTCTAGTCCACTTCCTACAATTCCATAACTTCTAATCATGTTCTAGAAAGAGTATCTGGTCACCAAATCGAGCCCATTAGGTCTAAAATTAAACTAATCTACCTTTTCTATCCCCTTTCCAAATCTGCATCATTCCCTGTTTCTATAAATGCAGCTACCATCCTCTCAATACCTCAGGCCCAAGATGGTGGAACCATTTTTGACCTTTTGTTCCTTTGGCCCTCCATCTCCAGGCACTTGCTAAGTTCTGGGGTTTCTGTCTTGATTGCCTTCCTCTCCCACTTATCACATCCCCAATCCCCACTCACATTACTTCAATCAATAAACATTTAATAAGCACCTAATAGGTACCAGACACTATATTCAGCCTTGGAGATCCACGGAATTTCAAAGTCGGGAGAAATGTCAGTAGACATCTGATCCATTCATACATGGAAAATATCCTCCTTATACCACACCTGAAAAGGGCTACACCAGTTACGTTGGAAGACCTTCAAAGTGAACACAAGATCCTTGAGGGCATGGATTGAAAGCTCAATATGAATCAGGCACCCCAAAATAAGTTGTGATCATTTTACTTTTTTTCCTATAAAGATAAGGCTCTCACTCAATTCCTTTCCAGCTGTAAATCCTTTAATTATGTTTCTTGAGCACATGACCATATGTTAGATTTAATGAATCCTTGGTTTTTAAGGCTTTGGACAATTTTTCTGGGTCAGAAAAGGAAGAAGGAAGGAACTCACAGTTTGGGGGACAGAGAAAAGCCTGCCCCTGTGCAGATGGGTCATCAACAATTTCCTAAGATTTCCAGAACATCTGACCTCACAGGGTGAAACCAGAAGCAATTGTATGGAACAAGAAGAGGTCGATTTGATCCTCTATTCAGTAAGAACTTTCTAACAATCAGAGCTTCCCCAAGGTAAAGTAAGTCATCTCCAGAGATGGTGGAATCCTTCTTGAAGTCAACCAGTTGGTCAACAGGAATCTCCTCAGGAATGAAACAGCTCCTGCTTCAAGGAGCTTACACTCTAACAGGGGATACAAAAGGAACATTTATGATATACACTACATATAGAAAATGAAGTCGAGGTCATTATGAGTGGGAAGAGGATCAGGAAAGGATTGATCTAAAATGTGTAACTTGAGCTGAGTCCTGAAGAAAACCAACATTTCCAAGAGCTGGAGGTAAGAAGGAAATACCTTCTAGGCAGTCAGCTCAAAAGCACGAAGACACAGGTCAGCAGGGCTGGCTCCCAGAGTGTGGGTAGGGGACAAAGGAGCAAGGATCCCAGAAAGGCAAGAAGAGATTAGGTGATGAAGAGGTTTTGTGCCCAAATAGAGGAGTTTCAGCAATAGGGAACCTCAGGAGTTTGTTGAAGGAGAGTGTCATAATCTCTCATTAACTTTAAGAAAATTACCTATATGTCATATGTGTGGACAAAGGGTTAGAGTAGGGAAAAGCTTCAACCATTCGGAATATTATTGCAATATTCCAGATAAAGAGTATTTGGTAGACTGGGAGTTGTCTGAACAGAGAGGAATAGATGCATGTGAGGGATGTTGTAGAGGTAGAAGTAACGCGATTCAGACACAACTGAAAAATGATGCAACAGCTTAGGACGTTCTGTAAAGCTTTCTCGCATCTCTTTAACAACTCTTCTTTTAACTCCATTGTTATTGTTAAGTCACATCCAACTCTTCATGACTCTAAGGTTTCTGGGCAGAGATGCTAGAGTGGTTTGCCATCCTTCTCCAATTCACTTTACAGATGAGGAAACTGCGGCAAGCAGTGGAAAGTGACTTGGCTAGGGTCACATGGCTGGTTAGTGTCTAAGGGCAGATTTAAACTCAGGTCCTCCTGATTCTAGGGCCAGTGGTCTATCCGCTATGCAACTATTTCAAGTTGATTAAACTTTGAGGTCCTATATTAGAAAAAAAAAAGTCAATCAGAGTAGACTTGAGGAAGCCTACTATAGACAGAGGCTCTCAAACTACAGCCCGCAGGCCACATGTGGCCCACTGAGGACATTTATGCGGCCCGCCGGGTTATGGCAAATGGGCTGAGGGGCAGAGACAGAGGGTGAGCTTTTGTTTTTACCATAGTCTGGCCCTCCACAGTCTGAGGGACAGTGAACTGGCCCCTATTTAAAAAGTTTGAGTTCCATGATATAGACCATGTTTGGGAAGGAAATGGCTAGATGTATTTTTTTTTTATTATATATATATATATATATTTTATAATATTATCCCTTGTATTCATTTTTCCAAATTACCCCCCCTCCCTTATTCCCTCCCCCCGACGACAGGCAATACCATACATTTTACATGTGTTACAATATAGTCTAAGTACAATACATGTGTGCGAATATCATTTTCTTGTTGCACAATAAACATTAGAATCCGAAGGTACATGCAACCTGGGCAGACAGATATTAGTGCTAACAATTTTCATTCCCCTCCCAGTGTTCCTTCTCTGGGTGTAGTTGTTTCTGTCCATCATTGATCAACTGGAAGTGAGTTGGATCTTCTTTATGTAGAAGATTTCCACTTCCATCAGAATACATCCTCATACAGTATTGTTGTTGAAGTGTACAGTGATCTTCTGGTTCTGCTCATTTCACTCAGCATCAGTTGATTTAAGTCTCTCCAGGCCTCTCTATATTCCTCCTGCTGGTCATTTCTTACCGAGCAATAATATTCCATAACCTTCATATACCACAATTTACCCAACCATTCTCCAACCGATGGACATCCATTCATCTTCCAGTTTCGGCTAGATGTATTTTTAATTGATGATTTTTGAAGGTGTGACATTGGAATCCCACACTGTACTCCTTGATAAGACCATTTTAATCCTTTGTCAAATCTAAATGAAACTTGGATTGTACATCAAAGGCAATAAAAAAAACCCAGCTGTGGGCGGGGTCTTCTTGAGTTTCATCTTGGCTTACTTTTCTCGTGCCAATTACTTCTTATTTCATGTTCTTATGTGGGAGTTGAAAGCCTGGCATCCAGAGTACAAATCCGTAGCATGCCCAGATCCTCCTTCTGAATCATGTCACACACACACACACCCTTCATCACTAATTATAGCCTTAGAGCTTCTATTAAATGCTTACTAAATGTCAGACCCTGGCATGGTGCTAGTGGTACAATAACCCAAAAAAAGATTTCTTGCCCTTAAGGAGCTTCCATTCTCTTGCTAAGCATTAATGATTATTCATTTGACAAGTATGGCTCAGCAGGCTGGCATATTCCAGACACTGCGCTAGGTGGTAATGGCAGGAAGATTTGCCTTTCAGGGTCTCTTTTTATTTCTACTTGTACTGCCACCATCCTAACTTCTGCTGTCATTAGTATGAAATTATCGTTTCAATTTCCTAAGCATTTATTAAGTGCTTACTGTATGGAGGCACATATAGCGCAACTAGATTATGGTTGGGGGCTGTTTGTCAGTTCTTCAGTAGGTCCATCATTCTGTCCCTCTGGTCTCTTCTTCCACCCAACACAGATCACAATCTCTTCAAGTCTGTGTTGAGTCCCCCTCCTCTGAATCATGGCCAAATCTCAGAATTCAATTCCAAAACAGAAGAGAATCCCCAGGTGCTGGACCAGCTTCTCCTAGGAGTTTATCAGCATCTACCCCACCTGAAGGTAATGCTGTCTCTGAACCAGAGTGAATTCTAGGCTGATCCTCAGAGAGGAGACTGTCTATCACTACTGGGGCTCTCCCAGAATCCTTTCTGTCTGGGGAGGACCTGCCAAGCTTCCTCTCTCCACTGATATAGCCTTTGAACAACTGAAGGTATAGAGTACAAACATGCATTCACACTGCACACACATACACGTATGTGTATGCACATGTGGGTGCGTGCACTCAGAAACACAATGCGCATGTAACATCTCTTCTGGGTTCCCAATCCCCACTCAAACTAGTAGTCTAGGTTCCCAGATAACAGCTGCCTACTCTTCCCCTCAGGGTTCAAAGAGGAATATTAAGGATTATGC